>NC_081142.1:17523957-17822329 GCF_958295425.1 Solea solea
TTGCACAACACAAAGGGTTGTCAATTGGTTAAATTGAGTAAGTGAAATCAAACCTTGTAACAAAAGTATAAACGATTTTAAGCTGTTAAGCACTTAAAACCCAAATTTAAGTGGTATTTTTTTTCACACATTGGCAAAAATCCCTTTGCCTCACCACTGCAGAAATCCTCTCTGCAGCAGCTTCCAACTGAACGAACTGTTGTGGTTTTGACATGGTGCTGCTGAGTGGGGCCTCGACATCTCCACACTGGAGCGTGGTTGACTCCTGACATGCAGCCTTTGTGAGGTGTTTAATATGGCGGTGAATGGGAGGAGGACACGCCGACAGGCAGAAAGAGCCCTTCTTTGATGGGATTAGCACAGTGGCAGACAGGGACTAGTGCTTTAGATTGATTAAAGTGTAATCCTGATGGATAATCATGCCTCCTGATGTGACATGTGTGGCCAGCAGCCTGATGTAGCAACCCCCCCCCCCAACGCTGTCATACACAAACAAACAGCATCTCCAGTCACATTCATGCTCCTCTGTCTCACTATTTCTTGCATGTCTCTGTACTTGAGTGCTGGCTCTTGAAAAAAGGTCAAGAGGAATAGACAAGAGCTGTCACTGATGAAAAATTCATCCTTTTCTCATGTCATCTGTCACTCATCTAAGATGCATTAGGGGGGATTTAAGGGATTGTGTTGACCTTATACCTCATTCGTTACATGTTTCTGTTTTGGAGCCTTATGTTCATGGAATGGCTTAATTGACTCTGACATTCAAAAGTTTGAAATGATTCCTTTGCTTTATTGTATTACTGAAAGCACTAAAAAGTATTAAAATTTAGATTTAGGACATTTAAAGTGCATTTATACTGAACCCAAATCATTTTTGTGTTGCAGTAGTCACATCAGTTAAGCAAGGTTTCTCAATCCTGGTCCCGGGAACCCACTGCCCTACATGTTTTAGATGTTTCCCTGCTCCAACACACCAGATTCTGACCAATGAAGTGATACATATTAATTGTAAGATACAAACAGTAACTATAACACATGGTGCTGACTTCATGATTAAGACTGTAAATAGTAGTAAACGGTAGAAAATATAACAATGAATGAAAATAACATGTCTGGGAAGTCTGTCACCTGCTTTGTGTTACATCGTTCAAGTGTGATCTGCCAAGTTTTATTGTTCACAAGAAATTCTTTTTTCACCCCACAATTCATTTACACTCACAATGTCAGTCACAATGTAAAAGTTGTAAAAGGGGAGTGTAAGTTGAATGCTGAACTGTTCAATGAGATATATGGAGCTGGATATCTGTGAAGGATGTTGTTCCTGTTTGAAACTTGACTCTTAAACAGGCAAATGTTGGCTATGTGGTGCCAGGACAGTGCTAAAATATACCACTGTGTGCCAGTAAATCACTCAAGTTATTCATTTGATTCTTTTTTCATCGATTGTACACTACAATATTTTGGTTCTTTAGTGTTGATGCAATAATAAATAAATGCAACCACACCACACTGTGCTATTAAGCCACTCACAATTCACAGCAGGGAAGTTCCCTCAGAGCAGCAGCCCCATATTTGGAGCATTTAGGACACATTAGGAGCACTCAAAAGAAATACAGGAGGATACTGTTGATCTGGATCAAGCCCAAATGTAAAGAAATCTTCGGAAATTTATAGACTAAATAATTAATTATTTATCTGTTGTATATCCATTGTGTCTGTCGCACAAATGACTTTGTACATAAAGTTGTTGCGTGATAAATTTGTGTCGTGTTCGGTGTTAACACAGCATTACTGAGTTGTATGCCTCAGATCAGCAGTATCACATAGGGCTGAACAGTTCATCGCAAGGTTATCAAAATTGCAATACGGCCCGTTGCAATTTTCAAATCACAGGACGCTATAAATATTTCTTAAAGCCAAAATGTGTGAAAAATTACCATTTTAGATTAAATGTTGTCCTGACCTACTGGATACACATCATATTCTACGGACTAAAGAAAATAACTTGGTTTCCAAAATGCACAAATATCACACAGTAATCGTGTACCATTCCGTCGCAATTTCTGTCAAAATAATCGCAATTACTACCTAGTATCACGGTAAGGTGCTTCCACACAGACATAGAGAATTGTGTATTCCAGATGTGTGATTCATGGGAACAGTTGTGCATTAGGGGCACTGACAGTGTGGAATTGTGGGCAGCTATCAGTGCTTGCATTATCATGATGGGAAAGAAAACGCTCTGAGCTCTGTGGAGTCTCCGTGTGATAGCCCGGAGTATGGGAACTCTTCAACAGAGGAGGAGGAGGAGGAGGAGGAGGAGGAGGGCTATTTATTTTAGGTTTGTATAACACAGCCAGGGTCTGGGTATTTTCAGCAGTAATGTATTTGTCATGTTCTGAGGGAGATTAAAATAGGATTATGGCGGTTTTTGCGGTGACTTTGTGCATTAGCCTCGAGTATGGGAACCCAGTTAGCAGCCAAATAAAGGAAGTGGGTCTTTTGTTCTGCGGGTTGCATGAAAGAGGCAGCAGAAGAAATTGTAGTAAAGTGGTTGGTGGGAGAATGACAGAGAACAATGAGTGGCAATACAGGCAATTAGGAAAGCAAAATTAAGAAAACTACCAGCAGCTTGCAGGCAGCCATAATATACTAAAGCTATTTATTTTATTATTTATTTATTCAAAAAAGATCGCCCCTTGTCCATGATTATTTTATCTCACCTGCACAAACTGTGCATTCCTCTCCTCCCTCTCTTTCCTCTCTTCTCATGGATTTCATAATAGCACCGCAACTCGAGTGACGGCACATTCTGGCTCACAAAGCAGCGGACGGAGGGGAAAGAGATTGATTTTGAGGGAGTAATAGAGGAGTAAAGTATAAGGCTATAAATGCTGGTATGTGGTCAGATAAGGCGTGTGATTGACCTTGATTCTGCTGCTCTGGTCTTCAAAGAGTAGGGGGAAGAAAAACAAATGTCTTAGTATTGCTGCATTTTGCATTTTGAAGGCATGTCAGCATCTTTACTGCAGTGACCTCGACACTTATGATAAAATCTTGATGATTCAAGGAAAGTGGACTGGTGAGGATGCAGCTGTAAGTTTTGGATCATAATTGACTTGTTTGTTACCGTTTTCATGACTTTCTTTCTTCTCTCTCTTGCCGAATCTCTTTGTCTTTCAGAAAAACTGGCGTCACACATTAAAAACAATGAGTTCTTCTTAAGCTATACATACAAGCAGATTAGATTTTTTGACTTTGCTTTTCTCCTCCCATGTCACTCACACTGTGTGATATTAACAGACTGTATATTAACATATCTCACATCAGTGTTGTGGGGAAAGTACGATTTTTAAGGTCCTTCAAGGTTATTTTCTGATAATCGCACAGTGCTGGTGCTTCAAGTGTATGCTAATCAGTTATATACCCTGTGCTTCATGCAGGAGAGTGAAAAGTGCTGACTTAATTTTGACTGATTTTGGGAGATAGTGTCATTTCTGACTGGTGACTCTGGCACTGTCCCTTAACCATGTGAGCTGGGGTGAGCTGATGGCTGGATGAATGGATGGATGGATGTGTCACATTCCCGTGCCCCGGTTTTGTCAAGATTAAACCAGTATTTTTGACATCGCTTCGTTTAATCAAGAGTGACAAATGCACAGTAGCAGTTTTCTGTATCAATCATGCTTATCACTCATGCTGAGTATACTGTTGTTGAGAAGATCAGGGGATTGTAACAGGAAAACAAAAAGCTGAGTGTCGGGGATTTCAAAATGATGTTGTTAGATTCTCTGTAATCCCTTGTATTTTTGGACAAAGCTGGGTGCTGGTGGATGAGCAAACTGTTAGATTGTTCTTTTTAGAATCTATTTTTTTCTGGAGAAACACAAACTTTGGACAGAGCCAGGAGCTTCTGCACCTAATTAAGTCTTTAGTGTGAGTCATTCTAAATTGTATTTTGGCTCTAGCTCTGTCCCTGTGATGTAAGAATGGTAATGTAATGCAATGTCAAAGTTAGAAAACGTGGAATTATTTATTTTACGGCAGTCTAATTTGTCAGAACACTAGCTCGTTACAATGTCTCAAGCATTTTAAGAGGTTTGCCTTTCTCATCATCTATTGTTTATTGTAAATTAGACTATATTTTTCCACTGTTGCACAGATTTAGTGGATTGGCTATAAATGGGCGTACATAATTGTTTGATGTTGATATTTTTTGTTTTAAACAAAAGGGGTTATTTAAGTCTCTCTGTCAAAGAACTGCTTTTCATTTCTTCATGTATTTCTATCTGTTTTCCTTTAATTCTCTTGAAATGCGGACAAAGCTTTCGCACCACTTTATTCTGCTCATCTTGACAAATACAACAAGAAGAAGCACAAGCACAACCCCAAAAAATTATACGTTTACCAGATAATTATACTAAGGACAAAAGGGGAGAAACAGCGTGAAGCTCTTGTAGGTTTGTGTTGAGAGAAAGAGCCGAAGCTCAAAGAAGAGACAGGTTAGTGAAATCAAGGCCAAGCGAGCGCTCAGCAGGGAATAGGCAGATAGAAAACTTGGCTGCATTCCATTTACTGAGGCGAGAGATAAAGGCGGTGAATTTGTGTGTGTGCATGCAGTTTTGTTGAACAGCAGGGGAATCCCTATGAGGTGTCCAGCTCCCACAGTCCTTTGTTTTTCATTTGTGGATATTCTTGCTATGTTCATAATGTTGACAAACAAAAACCCTCCTGTGACCATATTTCAGCAGGATGGAAGTGCTAATATTTAAAAACCACTGTGGCCTAAGCAAAACCCAAGTTATATTTAATTTCTTCAATATTCTCTCTAAAGTCACATTAAATCCACGCCAGAATGAATCACTGACAGAAAATTCTAATTATTTTCAAGAAATGTTGCAGAGCAAATGTCAATTTTATCAAGGAACACATGCATGAGCACAACTGTGCTCCGAGCCAGCACACAGGGTGTTCCAAAAGCTTTTCACTGACTGTGGCCTAATATTTCTCCATTTAATTTCCCTTTGCTTCTTCTTGTATTTGGGAAACAATGCAAGTGTAAGGACTTTAGAATTATAGATAGTTCAAAGCATGTTTCTGATGTATCACAGGTCTACTAACCACTGTATGTCCGCACTGGCGAGGACACAAACAGTGGATCAGTAAAACATGTCGCATCTAGCTCTATTAGTATACCACATCATAGTGGCCTTTTCTTTCATGTTCGTCTTTTATCCACATCTGAGCTGCCTCAGAAAGCTTCTGCGTTGGGTCAGTGAGCCATCTGTTTGTGTTAGTCCACTCTGCTGTTTGAAATAAACAACCTTCAGGCCAAACCACATTGTGCTCTATCCATTTGAATTTCCTCGCTGTTATTGTGTTATCCAGTGCCCATTTCCACGTGTTACTGTAGCCTTCTTTACTATGTTTTATATGGCTTATTTAAGTGGACTGATAAGCAGTAGTTAAAAAAATGAAATACTACATATTTACTTGTAGACCTTTCAGTGTATTAAACTTCAACCTGTTTGCTTTTTAAAGCCTGTGTTTGGAGACAATTTGGTGACACCTGGCTCAAAATATCACCTCTTAAAAGATTAAAGAGGTTTCAGCTTTCTGAGGTTTGCAGGTTCCCTCTTGGGATTCACCAGTGGTGGTGATGGAGAATGTCGCAACCATGAGACCATGCCAAACCTATCCTATCCTGTCTTGCTCAATGTGATTTAATCAGACTTTAAATTATTGTCCCCATTGATATGATTACTTTGTGCACAATACTTCAGAGAAAGTTGCCAACAACTACCAACAAAATATGTTGCCTTGTACATAATACAGTATATCGCAATATTCTTAAGTACCATCTACATCTTTCCTTCTACCTTCTCCTCCTCTTAGATTTTATCTGAGTGACAAGAAAATGTACCAAAGTAAATACAAATTTCTATCCACTGATTTGGATCAGAGCAAAAAAAAAAGAGAGTTTTTCATCCTATTCAGTTAAATCTTTTTAGGAATACAAAACAGATATTAAATCAGTATAATCTCATGTATGCAGGGACAAAGCAGTAGCTTGTGTGTGTGTGTGTGTGTGCCTTTGTCTTCCCAAGTGTGACAGAAAATCGTCACTGAATCTTCCCCCTTTGTCCCTCAGTGAACTGCAATACGCCCATGTCTTCTCACCAGAGTCGCAGTCTATTTAAAGAAGCTGGTAATTTGGAAAGGTTTGTAAACAAAATGATGGTGGATGAGCTGCCTTTCACTGTCTGTCTGTGGTTCTGATATGGTTCAGACTCCCTGACATGGATATCTGTGCCGTTGACGTGCGGGGAGGAAGAACTGGAGGCTGTTTATTGCCTCAGATGGACAAAGAATTGGGAAGTGAAAAGCACTCTGGGATTTATTAGTTGTTGTCAAGCGTGGAGCTTGTACTTTAAGCAGAGTAAGCTAGCTAGCTAAATAGCTAGAGAGCTTGTTAGATGTATGGCTTACTAGCTTGCTAGCTTACTTGATAGATAGATAGATAGATCGATCGATAGATCGATCGATAGATAGATAGATAGATAGATAGATAGATAGATAGATAGATAGATAGATAGATGATAGATAGTTAGATAGATAGATAGATAGATAGATGATAGATAGATAGATAGATAGATAGATAGATAGATAGATAGATAGATAGATAGATAGATAGATAGATAGATAGATAGATTATTAGACACATCTGTTTATCTGCCTAGTAATACAAATATCTAATCAGATAATCATATGGTAGGAACTCAATACATTGAGGGATGTAGAATTGGTCAAGACGACCTGCTGCAGTTAAAACTGAGCATCAGCTTGGGTTAGAAAGTGTGGTATGGTTGTTGGTGCCAGATGGACTGGGTATAATATTTCAGAAAACTGCTGATCTACTGGGGTTTTCCATGCTCAACCATCTCTAGGCTTTACAGAGAAGGGTCCAAAAATGAGAAAACAATCCAGTGAGAGGCAGGTCTCTGAGAGAAAATGGGCAGATAACCTGACTGTTTTGAACATTTTTAAGCCAAATAACCCCTTGTTACAACAAGCTTTGCAGAAGACCATCTTTGAAGGCACAACACGCTGATACTTTATCTGGTTTCCCCTGTACTTAATAAATTGGTCATGTACATGCACATAGTTAGACATTCTTGGTCGATCATCTGTAATCTTCCTCTGTTTACCTTTTACCTTTTCTCTCTTGCTTTGAACTTCCTGTGCACTGTGATTGCACTGTCAGGTGTGTGTGTGTCCTTCAGGTGATTGATGTGTGTAGGGTGTGTGTGTGTGTGTGTGTGTGTATGTACTCATGTTTATATTCCAGCAGCACTGAGCTATAATTACTCTCATCATATATAGATAGATACATTTCAGAACTTACTGCTCTATTTCAACGCTTCTTTTCACTCTCTCTATCGATTAATCTGTCGATTATTTTCTCGATCAATCAAGTAATTGCTAAAATGATTCAGTTTTGATGAGTTATTTGTTATATGGAGCAAAGAAACCACAAACTATTCTTGTTTTAATGATGAAAAAAAGCCAATTCATTTAGTAATCATGTAATTGTTTCAGCCCGAATGTACATGAACACCATTCTATTCTTTTAACATTCTGATATTGGAAAATATAATAAACGATCTTGTGATGATGATTTCAAGCAGCATAAATCTTACTCCTGTTTTTCTGACAGTACATTTTTCCAGTGTGTCACCTTCAGTTTCAGACATGGTAGACACTTGAAATGATTCATGCTGCTTTTGTATCAAGCAAGTATTCTTATGGGTGTCTTTAGATTGATTTCATGTAGCAGTCACATGAATAATTACGCAAGTCTCCCATCATCAGCGGACATTATGTACATTCTGTTCATTCTGCGTCCTCGGAGAATATACATTTATACTGTACATCTTTGCATGTGTGTGGGTACGAGAGAGTGTGTGTGTGTGAGAAATAGAGAAGGGAGGTGACCTTGGCAGCCCTTTCCTTCCCTCTTTCTTTTTTCCCTCTTGAAGGAGAGAGTGAGAGGCAGTGAGGAAACGAGTGGGAGATGGATTTCATATGATATCTCTCCCCTGCTCAGGGAATACTCCCTTTTTCCTCTCTCAGTCTCAGGCTATTTGTGTGTCTCTGTGTGTTTCTTTTAGGTTTTACAGCAGAATAAAAGCTGCCCTTGGAATCAATGACTCAGATCCTTGTCTCCATTAACACTGGATTTGCACACGATCTTCACAGGGATCATGGCTGGATTTCGTGAGTCGGACGTGTGACCTCCACAAATCCTTAAACTAAGCAGTATACAAACTCCAGCATCTAAGAACTCATCTCCACACGTGCAGGCTCCTCGTTAACACAAAAGAAAGAGTAGAAATGTGTCAAGGACACTTAAAGCTCTTGATGTTCCTACCATAGTTATGTTTGACTGCACTCATACGCTGGTGTTGCGTAACTACTAATCAATATTTTCCCTTCTCTTCTTCTTTCTGAGGCCAGGAGATAAATTGGCCTGAAGCTAAGCTTGCCGGAGCACAATTGAACCAGGCCTGTCAGTGGCACACCAACACCACACGCTGTGTTCTTCTGCACTGTCCAACGAGTACAAAAATACCCAAACAATAATTGGAAGATTAAGTGAGCGGTTTAACTGCTTTCTTGTGAAAGTGGAGGGAAGAACAATGCACCATGTCGGCCCGCGTGCTATATCAGGATGAAGGAGATGAGTCACAACAAAAAAAAGATATCAGAGAGTAGAAGAGACGCAGGAGGCACAGAAGGAAACAGCCACGCAGTCTGAACGTGTTGGTCAGAAAGGAAATGTTTCTTGTTTATGTGTCGTTGACAGAATGAAAAGGAGAGAACTCGATCTCTCTTTCACTCGTTTCTCTGTCTTACACTCGTGCGTTTTTAGAATGAAGCAGCACCTGTGTCACAGTGTGTGTGTGTGTGACCCATTTAAAGGCCCTGCAGATCTGCACAGGTGCTTTCATTCATTCTGTCTCATTAGACCTGTAATCGGGCTGGTATGTGAGCTCACCAGACTTAATGAAAATGATGCATAGACGCGGTCCAGTGAAGAATTTAAACAACGTCAGTCGTCGAGTTTGTTAGGTGAGCTCGGGTATAATTGTAAAAAACGGTGCTGAAGGAGTACAAAGTTGATTTTATTGATCTGGAAGTGAAGGCACCTCGGCATTAAATTAGTCTCAAATCAACACATGCATCCGCTGATAAGAATTAAATATTAAAATGTAAAAGAAAATACATACTTCTTTTATGGTTTCAGCCTCTCAGATTCTTAATAACCTCATCAATAATCTAGAATCAAATCTGCTCCTGTTCTTGTAATAGGTAAATTGTTTTCTTGTTGGTGCCATGTTGATGGTTGTTTCTTTCACTAGCTCCAGCCCCTCAGGCTGTTTTAAGCAGCAGAGCATTATAATACATCTGCTGTCCATCTATCCGCACTTTGTCTAAAACTAATGTACCCAGAAGGTACAGCTCTTGTTTTTTTTTTTTTGCTTTAAAAGACTCGGGATTAAGTGTTTTTAGTTTCATTAGCATCACGTTGCCCAACACACATCAGAAAATAAAAGGTGCAACTCATGCAGCTACAACCGTCTGAACAACACTTCAGTTTAGACGCAAAAGTGATGGATTATGCCACAGTTGCAACCGAGGGGAAAATCAATTTTCCCCTGTGAAAACATTTCTCTCAGGTACATTATCATATTTCCATGCTACATGACACAAACTGAGATGTTTGAGCTCCAGAGTGTCGATTTCGCTCATGGCAAAGCAGAAGCAGACCGCGATTTAAAAAAAGAAAGAAAGTAAAAGGGAGCTGGTTAACGAGGTGAGGGAACGTTGGGGCTCTAAAGCCGGAGCCGGTGTGGTGGCACAGAGTCAGGAAAGAGTTTGATTCCAAACAAACTTTACAGCTCATTAGAAGAGAATGAGAAGGGGAGAGGAAAGAGGTACAAGCTGGCTTTGATTAAACCTAATACAGTCATGCGGCCTATCTGGATGCTCAATTACAAAAAGGTTGCTGGTATGACTCCATTTATGATTTTAAGAAATCATATTTTAACAAATATATCATACTTAATCTGCTAAAGTCACTTAACTCCAAAGGGAATTCCCCAATTTAATCAGTAGCACTGCGTTATGTAGAGCAAAAACATCAGTTTCAGAATGTCAGGAGAGAGAACGGACACATGCCAGAATCCACAGTCTTAGTAAAGATGATTAAGATTATCAGATGATCATGTATTTTTACCAGTGTGAATGAGAATATGTCAAAAGTTTGACACAAAAACACTTCTTGCTGTTACAATACCCCATTATTGTAACAGTAAAAGTTCTGTCTCTTTCAGCCTGGGCATTTCCATTGCTTAGATTGGGAATTAAACCTTTACAGGATACACAGCACGTGTAATTCTATTAAATTCAGTTGTATTTGTGTAGCGCCAAATCAAAACATAAAAAAGATTATCTACATCTTCACAGAAATAGAAACAATTGTCTTCCTCCTCTCCAGTGAGAACTGTTTACTTTGGCTTCAGAAAACTGGGAGGTTGATATAAACGCTGAGGCATGTTTATATATAATATAATATTATAGAATATAATCTCTTGATTTCTACCCCATTCTCTCTTTGTGTCTTCAACTAGACATAAAGCCTTTGGGGAAGCAGGACTTCCTTACTCTTTCCTCTTTTGTCGCAATGGCTATTGCAGAGATGAATGGCTTTTATTAGCCGGAGAAAGACAGAATGAGGTGAGCTGAGTGGGGGTTTGGCGAGACAGGAGTAGGTAGCTCCAACGGGACACATTGTTTGGTCGCATTTGAGATTGATTCGATTTTAGGATTGAGTGACATTAAATGGGGATGGAGATGTTGAAACAATGTCCCCATCGAGTAAACCTGTCCCAGATCCTCAGCATCTTTGTGTGTGGATGCCTTTAATTTGTCCACACACTGTACCGTACGCCCTTAAGCTGCTTTAACGTTGTGAGCTCCATGCAGCAATTGTGTTTATTTTTCTATGTCGGTGAGCATTTTTGAGGACATTCATGCTGCAGTATTCATAGCCTTTCCACAGAATCTCCGGGGAAACCACACTGCTGTCAACAGGAAAAAACGAGCAGTTCCATTTTACAGTGGGACTGAATGAGTGCTGGTCCAGACCCAATGAAAATGCTTACAGCGCAAGATCAAAAGCACTTTTCAAAAAAACTCTGCTTAATTAAAATGATTGCAGACGTGATTGGAAAGACAACAGTGCCGGAAAAGAAGCACTCCTCTCACAGAAATCAATGGAAACTATGTGCTGTACAAAATAAAGAAAAATATACCATACTGACACCCTCGCTAATGACATTTCAGCTGGCAGCGAGACAGGAAGAAAATTAAAAGCCCTCTTGTCAAAATGAGTCAAATCTCTGCTCTACAGGCACGTCAGAAATTCAACACTCCCTCGTCTCTAGTGTGTCAGCTTGTCATTTCTCCTTACTCGTCTTCCTCTTCCTCTTTACATGATTACATCTACTTTATGGACTTCGCAAATTTACATTGCCAGATTTCTTCCGCCTGGAAACTTGAGTTAATTTTGCTTCGTAAGTCACTCAATCACTGAGTGTTTGAAAGTTCAGGTTTTCCTAAGAGAAACAAACTTAGCAACAAGGCCAGCAATAGCACAGCAGCTTATGTATTTATTTAAGTGTTTTTATGGACTTTGGTGTGGGGCAGTGAGCAGTTTACAAACTTCAGTTTCCAGTCAGAAAAGTCTGTCTAAAAACAAGATAAGGTGGCAAATATATTCTTCACATATCGTAGTCTAAAGTAGGAATAGATGGCAGACACAGCACAGTTAGTGCTGACTGTGTGTTAAGCACCTCGTATAACCACACTTCAAAAAAATACAACCCTTTAAGTTCATCCTGGTCCACATTATGGTCATTACTGGTCTCATAAGAAAGACAGTGCTGTTGGTGGGAGCAGCTGAATGTGAATTTCATTTTAATTCATTCATTGTACATTAGCTGTTCTCCCATTGTGAATATCAACCGACGAGGTTTTAATTTACTGATAAGAGTCGGAGTTCACTCGCTGCTTCGCTGTAACACTAGACTAATGTATCATGAAGCGGTCGCCCCGTTGTAATCATGGACTGACCTGCATTTGAATATTTTTAGTCTGGTGTTTTTCACTGTAATTCTCATTCACCCTAACCATCACCTTCATGTGACCATATAACAACACTGTCTGCTACTGCTCTGGTCACTGCTCGTGTGCCAGTCATGTGACACACACGCAAAACACATGACGTTAACACTAGGGTTGCAAATTCTGTGCATTTTCCTTAATGAATGAGTAAAATGTATAATGTAAAATTAAGAAATGTACATCGTTTTCTTACTTTACGTTTTAAAAAATTGTGCATTAGCAGCTCATGAGTTACTGTATGTGATCCTAATGACACATTAAGGCTGTTGCTTGAAAAAGCCGCTGGTGTCCCACTGTCAGGCTGCAGATAAACCCTCTGTTAGCCCGACTAACCTGGAGAAATCTGCTGTTATACTGTTTCCCATCATGGCACGGTATGGTTTGGAAGGGTAAAGCGGGGTGTGGGGTGTGGTTTGTTCCCGGCCATCGGGTGGTTGTGGCTATTTGTAATATTAAAAAAAGGGTATGAAAGAATGGAACAGTTGGAGGCGGTTATTTTGGTACTATTCCAAAAAACATATATCCCGCACTGTACCGAACCAAACCACTCGGTGGAAATACGGCTTTAGATGCATTTGGAAACTAATAGCAACTGTAGCCGTTGTTTCCAAACAAATTACACACAGACAATGTTATGTATAATTAATGAATACATTCTTCATCAGTTATTTCTTCATGGCAATTAATTGACTAATGATTAACCATTAACATGAGAAACCCTAGATATGCTGGCCTTGATTCATGCATACAGGACATATTTTGATTTAGGACATGTCAACTAGAACAGCTTTGTGCTCGGTCCCTACAGTTCAATGTAAAGTCTCTCCTTTTCACTAGTTCAGGCCCTTGTGTTTGTCCTCCTGCTACATAAAGTACTGTATGTCCAGTCAACATGTCTGTGGTAAACCTGACAGGCCTCGTCATCCTTTCCAAAGTTCTTGCTTCTGCTCTTTGTGCAGTCCCACTGCCTGTAGCGCTGTGCTGTATTTAGTGTGCTTCCCAGTGTGGCAGGACAGATAAAGGAAGGAGAGGAGGAAAGAAACGCGAGTGGTGAGAGAAATGAAAGAGTTCAGCCCCGACTCTTCTCTTTATAGCTCCTTGCAGCTGTTGCTCTTCAAAACTAATAAACGTCTCCCTCTTTGGTTGCACTTCATCTTCTAGATTAGTTGACACTGACTTTTTAAGATGGGGAACCACAGAGTGTGTCAGGGACGATATGAGAGCGAGTGTGACATGCAAAAAGGGATGTGAGTTGAATCCTGGACTTAACATACATGGTGGGAACCTCAGCCAGCTGAGTCACCATCAATGCCTCCATTTTAATATCCTCCTTGCCTTGAACTGATAAAAAATTCCTGCACCCTCATCCTTTTTTGTTTGCGCATTCTTGAAAACAGACGAGGAACAAAGTCCCTTATTTACCCAAATAAATGATTTCTATTGTTATCAGCAATTATGCAAATCCCCAAAGCCATTCCCAACATGCAGTGCCAGTTTTTAAGCATTTTCAAAGTGTTTTGTTTGAATTATAAAGATTTATGTACATGTTATCTTGTGGTTTCCCTTTTTTAATTCACAGGAAGACATTACACTCACACAATAGACTCCCCTAGGGCAGATAAAGATGGGTGTGCTTTTTTGTGTGCAACGCCTCAATGGTGGAGAGCATTGTGGGCTAGGAAACAAGTACGTGTTGAATGAATGAGTGATGTTGGTCTCTGAAACCTTTAAGGCTCTTAGCGGCGTGATTAAGGCTCACGTCAGGTTTCCGAGAAGCCTTTTCTTGGTAAACAAAACATTTTGTTGCCATGTCTGTCAAATCTCTTTACCACTAACACATTGCTCTTACACCACATGAACAGCAACATAGGAGGTGTAACCCCTTCAGCGTCAGCTCACCTCTGACCCATAATGCATCACTCCCACCCTCCCATTTTCACTTATGTAAGTAGAGATTCCTGGGAATCGCTCAGACAAGGTTGTGACCCAGTGTAGCTTCCTTTCAGACTCAACAAATTGCCTGGCTGAGAGAGATGAGGCAGCCTCCTGGCTAACAACGCTGTTTTGCACAGGCACAGTGTGGCACACATGAGTGCCCACATGTGCCTGGAAATAATGAACAACAATGTATTTCAGAGTGGGATTATTTCATTTGTTACCATTTCTCTCAAGGGAGTGAATTTGTGTGTTATTATCGTATAATGTCCATTATTAACTTATTATGTATCCACTAGTTAACTCAATAGACATACTGGACTTGCTTGAGGGAAGTTGAAAACGTTTCACCTCTCATCCAAGAGGCTTCTTCAGCTTTCAAACTCTCTCCCTCTCATTTCCTTCTTCTTCTTTGTCAGTTTATGCATCAGACTCAAAACACGAAGCATGTGTATAATGTTGTCTACAGCAGGTCCCTTAGAATGTATATATATACATATATACAGTATATGTATGTATATGTATATGTATATACATACATATATATATGTATATACACATATATATGTATATACATACATATATATGTATATACACATATATATATATATATATATATATACATACATATATATCTACAGCTCTGCTGGTTGCAAAAGGAACTCTGTTTGAAAGGAAGTCTAAGGAAAGATGATTCTAAGTCTCACTTGATTCAGTAAACATTTTCGTAAGGATTTAACGCTCTCAATCGCATGTTTCATGTCTTCTTCAATAAAGCTATGACATCATGCAGTCCCATCATGCAACACTCAGACCCAAAACAATGCCATTTTGGCAGGTAATGGAACCTTTCACACCCGCAGACATAGACAGGCATTATGTAAATGAACTCTCTTTGCTGGCTGTTTTTCCTAAAAACTGAATATGGTGGATAGCTGTTAGGCCCCAGGGTACTGAAACAGGTGGGAACAGACTAACGGAAGAGCATTTTACTGGATCAACAACGGCAGAGTTGGATCACTACCATAAAACATGCCCAAAGCAAGTGTAGAGGATGGAGCGATGGGGATCCACAGGCAATGGATTCTGTTTGTGCAGTGATCACTTCATAACAGGCACATAATCCATTGCTGAGTAACTAGATATGTAAAACAAGATATTAAATATCTTGTTTTACATACTTTTATTGCCACATGTAAGCATCCTCCAGAGTAGGATGTGGGAAAGTTTATCAGAAAGATGAAGATGTCGTAAAGCTGCAAGTCTGGAATAATGTCTTGTCGGGCTGTTTCCGTATTCGTGAAAAGCACCCGGGGGCATCATAATGGTCAGATATAGTCAGTCTGTCAGCTTCTGTGAGCTATTGCTCGATCTCCGTGGATTTAGAGTGCACAGTGAACCATGACGGCTTGAAACTGGTGCTGCTGATTTTTACAGACGCTTTACCTGCCAGCATGTAAGCAAACTGAGTGGCGTGGCCTTTGGAGTTTTATATAACATGATTTTTGTTTTTCGGGGAGCTATGTCCCCATTTGGAGCATAAAAGATGATAAAGCATGGTGTATATGAGTGAGCATCAGTGTGACTGACAGCTCATATTGTCCACAAGGTGCAACTGACATGGCATCAGTCAAATTGCAATTCTTTTGGCTTCACATTTGGGACTTTGTTTTGCAACAGGAAGGCTTTTTTTATTATTATTATTTTTTTTTTTTATACAATCTATGGTTGATCTCCACTACAAGCCCATTGCTTGCTGTCCTTGCCTATAAATCATATGTTTACACACACAATTTACTGCTCCCTCCCTGTTAGAGACACGTTGGCTGTCGTTTCTGGTCATTGTTTAGACTTCAGTGGCTTTAGGGCTGATTCATGGTCAGGACTAAACACAGCAAAGACAAAAATACAAGATGTGTGTGTGTGTGTGTATAAAGAGGGCAAAACGGGGATAAAATATCAGACACATAAACAGCGTCTCATGGCTTTCTCCCGCCTGACTCCCGTGCTTTTGCCTCCGCAGTTTCATTGCCGTCGTGATTATTAGTGATATTAGAGGCCAGTCTGCAGTAATTCCGCCCTACGGGAAGAGGCTGTCTGTGGGAGAGAGCAGACTAACACCACAATCAGATTATTGCTTCACCCACGCTTGCATGATAAAACTGTCTTTTCTTTCTAGCCCTTTGCATCTGTCTGTCCTTCATTTTCTTTGGCCTTAAGCGTTTGTTTGCTAGTCCCCCCCCCCCCATGTTTTTTTGTTTTTTTTTAAATTCTGCACTTTCCATCCAAACCAGATCAAAGTCTGAAGTGGAGAGAGATAGAGAGAGAGAGAGAGAGAGCGATTCCCTAACATTGATTGACACTGGGTGATGAATAAAAACAGATCTAATTGAGGAAGTGAGACATGCTATTAAAATCTATGCTGGTCCAGCACTGCTATGACACTGGAAAGTGTTAAAATCAATGAAAGCCGATCACATTGTGATCGAGATTCAGATTCTTCGCTTCACACATTCGATGGAAACGTGCACGGTCAGATTAAATTCCTGGCAGCCGATGCACATCTTTATACCCATAAAGTGCACAGAGCCAACAAGGAATGGATTGATTTTGTTGTTTTGTGGTATATTGACTCAAATAAAAAAAGAAGTCATAAAAGCAAAGTAAATCTACATAAGATAACATGCTTGGCTGCAGAACACAAAAAGCACTTGGCTGTATTTTGCTACTTTATTGCAATATTTTTAGCTGAGCTTTTGATTACATTTTGGAGAGTTAAAAAAACCCTCATTGTTTACTGTGGTAAAGATTCCCACACCACTCTGGTTCTCTTACAAAATAAGAGTCTACATGGAAGTTAAAATGACACAAATGTTACGTTACTGTTGAATTTATGGGTAACTGTGACTCTTCTGTGGCTTCTATGACAGACTGACCTGAAAGCAAGGAAATGGGCCATTGTGAAATACTCTCATAAACTCAAGGTAATTTCTCTTCCGACTAGTACACATCCAACCAATCGAATTGTTGATTTGAAATATTCTAAGAAGTAAACATTTACAGCTGGGGCTGTTTACAAACAAACAGGATCGCTTCCCCAAATCTCCCAACTGTCTGACAGAGATCCTGAAGTTCATCCTAAAGTCTATTTTGAAGCGGCAAAGCGATAAAGTTGAAGTTCCTGAGCCAATCAAGGTCTTTTGTTGCCTCTGCCTCTGTTTAGAAATGGTGTACCATTATTTGTACCGCTGCATCCGTCATCTGAAAATGGGCTCTGTCAAGCAACACTATCAGACCTGACTGAGGGAGTGTTGTGTGTGTTTACACTGAAGTGTTTAGGCTATCAAATTGCTGAAAAACTGGGTTTTCTGAGCAGCAGAATTCACCTTTGAATTGTGTCATGTTGCTGTTGTATCAGTCAAAAAAAAATCACTTCCTGTAGAAAGTGCAGGAACCCTCCCAGGCAACACAAGATGTGAAAAATGCTTCACTGAGACTGAGTAGTGTGAAACTGATAAGCTTAATCAACAGTGTGTGTGTGCTTCTTTGACTATTCTTTGAATGACATTTGTTTATATTTAGCTACGCATCAAATCCCCATCATCATTAGACTCCAACTGTTTCTTCGTGTGGCACGATCTGGTCCTTGTTGATTCACTTAATCGCGTTGCGCTTGGTGTGAATGTAGGGGATGATTGTAAATGAATGTCTGAATTATTAGCACAATTATTGTGCTATTTTTTCCCCCCATGTTGTGGTTGATGAAAGACCATTAAAGTCTCTGTGTCTGTGTCTGTTGAGCGTTGGCCCTTCTCTTTCTGCGATGGCTTTGCCTGCTATTTACATAGCAATTACACCAAGGAAATAATGGAAATGGGGAAAAGAGTGCAAGTAAGGCGTGCAGTGTTCCCATGATTATGGAGGAAATGTCGATGTCAGCACACTCTTATAATCAATATGTTCAGCTGATACAGGAAAAGGCTGCATTGGTTACGTATAATAAGGAATTTCAGCCCGGGTTCTTGTTTTTTGATTTTCCCGTGTGATCTCACACACACACACACACACACACACACACACACATGCACAAACAGTGATCAACACAGTTCAGGTCATTTCCCCTGGAGCAGTGAGGTGTGTACTGTGGTCACTTCAGTGGGCGTCAGTTTCAATGTATAAACAGCCTTTTCCCTGCTTGAAGGTCTTATCAGCAACTGGCCTTCCTCAGGATGTCTGTCAGTCCTGGTTCAGCTACACACACACACACACACACACACACACGCACACGGGCAGGCATTTTCACAGTGGAAAACTCTGCTCATGCTCTGTTTTTTTTTCCATCTTAGAACCATCTTAATGGATCATTGTTGTTATATGCGAGCTGACAGAGTTTATCGATGTAGAGCTTTAAGTATTTACGGTCAGGATACAACCTGCATTAAATGAGAGTAGTCTGCAAATGACGATAATAGGACTATAACTATATGCCATAACTTATTTCTCTTCCAAACCAAAACAAATCTCTTTGAATACTTTCTTGTTTTATTTGTGCAGTGTCTTGTTGGCTGTAGAAACTTTTTCTTTTTATATACTGTATATAACCCACTGAGGCTGAAATTCCCCATGCGGTATCCGCCTGAAACACTCAGTCAAAGTGTGATGCTTGTGTTATTCTTAGCGCTCTGCCTACATATGTGATTCTTAGAGGAATGAGTAAACAGAACAATGGAGGGAAAAAAACTAAACATTCAGCAGGTGTCAGCCAATAATATCAGTCGATTGTGCAGGGTCTGTCTAGACTATAGTATATGGTCCAGACCAGTGATAATCAAACTTTTTATCCCAAATACCACCTGAGAAAATATTGATCTCTTAAAGTAACACAAGTATCACCAATGTTGAGGTACAGTAGTGGCAGATTTATTCCATCCATTCTCATACTGCTGTATCCTCAATATGAGGGTCGCAGGGGGCGCCAATCCCAGCTGACATAGGGCAAAAGGCGGGGTACACCAGTTCATTACAGGGCCACATAGAGACAAACAACCATCCAATCTCACACCTATGGTCAATTTAGAGTGTTCAATTTGTCTAATCCCCAAATCTGCATGTTTTTGGACTGTGGGAAAAACCCAGAGTAACACACATAGCAAAATTAGATTAAGATGGAGTGAGAGATCGGGTGTCTCTTATTTCTTTCATTTTCTACGCACTCTGGTCAAAATTCCTCAGCTCCACTCAGATCACATACTCTGGTATACAGTAGAACAGTGTTTCTCATTTTCCCCAGCCGAGTACCAACAGAGGAAGCTCGTGTACCACTGGTGGTACACGTACCACAGTTTGAGAACCATGGGGTCTAGACTATTTAGTAAAATTTTTAGAAACAGATATATATATATATATATATATATAGATGTGTATAGTTAAAAATAACTGCGTGCAACACCAATGTGAGTTTCAAACAGTTTGAAAGATTGTGTCTAAACACTAATGTTCTACCAAATAGGATTTAACCAAAGTTTTTGGTCATCAAGCAAAACATTTGAGAATAACGTAATGTTATTGGTGCTCATTGAGGACGATTGTCTAATGGAAATAAATGTCTTGACTCCAGTGTCCTTACACAGACAAAACTCCGGAAAATTAAAAATACTGTATGTGAGTTTTGTGTTTTTGTTTTCAGTTCATTTGGAAGAAACACTTTTTATTCCCAAAAGGCGTCAAGGCGTCGTTGGCCATTATTGGATTTCCGCACCTGCACCCACTCAGACTGCACTCTCTATAACGGCACAGAGGATTATGTTAGTGAGACATAGCAGGTGTTTAAACTGATTAGCACAATAACAATGATGAAAAGTACATTCAATTTCTATTCCCGGGAATTGACATAACTAAATATGCATATGCAAGTGATTTAAAGAACTAGGAAAACTTACTGAAGTCAACAACAGATTTGTTTTTCTTTCCTGTAACATTTCTCTGTGAGTTCTTCCACAGTTGTGAAAACAGCAGGAATCCAAGCTCTTATATATGTTTATGAGCCGTGGAAAGCAGCCCTTTAAACGCCTCCTTACACTCACACACGATCAGAAACCTTTAAAACACACACTGTACTTGTAGAGAATCTAGTATGTGTGCTGCCTGTTGTTATTGTAACATTTTAGCTGTGTGTGTTTGCTTGCACTGGAGCAGGGAGTGTGTCTGCTCATATACAACAACAACACACTTTTATCACATACTGTATGTCCAAAGAATGTTACGCTGATAAATGAAAGAGAGTCAACATTTCTAACATTTCTAATGGGTAAAAAAAACAAACAAACTATGAAGCAAATTAGGACACGGTTGAATGTCTTCGCCTGAGGCAGCAAATTCACTCCCAAACAGTTTGACGTTGCCTTTTTAAATTCCTTAAATATAAGGAGATGGACAGACACAGAAATAGCTTATAAGAAAGGACTGTGGATCTGATCCCTCCTGACAGAAGATGGTTCATGTGATCGTCAAGTGAGAGGCTTAACCCTCAAGGCTGCATTATACCCGTTTTCACTCTGCTGCTTTAGATGAAAGCGTGTGAGCTCATGCCACTTGTTAGAGATAGAGGGAGGAGAGAGGATTTTAGGCTCCAAAAGCCTGAAACATTTTCAGTTGTTTTTTGTCCCAGTCAACACTCGAGAAAAAAATAAAATGTGTCTGTTTTTACCACTTTTGAAATGCAAAAAAAAAATGAACCTTGGGTGTTGGACCAGTGCAGGAAAGATAATTTATTTTTAAACCTAAATATGCCATTAAACAATAGTATCTAAATTAAAATATACTTCCTTTGCAGTAATTCTACATTATTTCTGTGATTTTTTTAGGCAGGGGACACTATAAGGTTCTGTCATTGTTAACCTGAAGCAAAAATATCTGTAAAAAAAAAACTGATTTATGCCGCAATTTAAGTGCAAATGTGCAAAAACCACTCACTCTTCCAGCGAAACCATCCTTCCGCTTGCTTTTGATGTTGTAAAACCAAAGAAAAAAAGAGAAAAAAGGGAGAACTTTTTCTCTCTCCAGTATTAATTAAAACAAACCCTTCGGCCAGCGAGAACATCCGCACACAGGGGATTGATTTAGAGGTCTGGCATTGCTGCAGCGGTGCCATATATCTGTGTGAATTTTTCATGTGCTCCATATATCTGTGCACTGGCGTGCCACGCTGACTCAAAGTGTTCGGGCTGTTTTTCACAGACGCCGCGTGCTTGCTGCTGGGCTGTTTTAAGGTAGACGCTTTGAAAATATGTTCTACAGGCTCACTAAATGGGGGAATTAGCACTGGTGGTCTGAGGGATTGGTGCAGCTGTGAGATAAGAGATAGGACCCATTAGTGTGGGCAGTTTGCCCATTTAAAGGCAGTTAATTATTTACCTCATTTGCTCTTCAGAGCCAACTTAGTTGGACGAGGGTTTACTTATTAGACTGCTTTCTGTTATCGAGCCGGACGGCACTAACTGGATTTACTCTTTAAATTTCGCAGTGATGATTACCCCAGTGTACGTCGCGTTTTGCCTCTGAAGGGTTCTGTCAATCCATTGTGGACGTTGACCTGGTCAGAGCAGACCTCGTGTGGACCGGTGTGGGTGGACGTAAAATAATTACAGTGGCGCGTGATGGGAGTTCATCGTAGGACACAACGAATGGCTGCAGGCTAAACACACATGGGTGCACACAACAGTGGATGCATGAATGAACACAGACCTGAATACAAAAAGTAGGCATAAAAAAAACAAAAACACAAACACACATTCAGTGCTTCATGTCTCCCTTATTGTTGTATTTTTCACTCTAGGAAAATCCAAAGTATCACACACACACTCACATCTACACATGTTTAAAGCTGCTTACAGAGAAGCAGTGGAGGGCAATTACTGCGCTTGTGTGTCTGTGTTTGTGTGCCTGTTTCTCGTCTAAGCTCATTTATCTTTTCTGGGGAATTATTTTTTTTCTAGGACAGTTGGTTGCAGTGAGCAGGCTGGGGAATCTATCATACTAAAAGGAGCCAATATTTTTTACCGGCGTCTTCTCTGCTACTCCCTTGCCACCATCTGCCAACACCTTCACCACGTTCCCACCCTTCCTCTCTCCTTTTTTTTTCTTCTACTTCTTATTTTTTCACTTTCTCTGCTGAGGTTAAAAGATAGGCAGGGTCAGTGGCACTCACAGAAACAGGAAGGACAGGATGTGAGAGGAGCTGTGTGGCAGGTAAGAGGCAAAATGCCCCCTGAGAATTGACACTTTTTTTTTTTCAATCAATCCTCTCATTTTCTAGTTGTTCCCTTGTGTGCTTTTATTATTATTAATTTACTTTCTCACTCTCGGTTTGCTCTCTGGATTCCCCTGTTTTCCATCAGCTATTTTGTTTACATTCACATTCCGCATCGTCTCCTCTGCTACACCTCACCTCTCTCTGTTCCTTACTCCCTCTTTCCCAGATATTTGCGGCACACAACGTAGGTCATGTGTTTGCCTCGCATGTGTGAAAGAGTGTGTCGTAGAATGTTGGCGCCTGTCGCAATGTGCAAAGAATAAGTGGGCAGGTCGACAACCAGGTGACACACATGCAAGGGGCTCTGCACTCACACACACATTCACACTCCTCACACATGCAGCACATGAGCATAGAGATACTCAGCGTGGCAATCGGCCAACTCCCCTTGAATATACGTACCTCGCGTCCAATTTGTCTTCTCCTCTGTGTATTTGTGTGTGCAAGCAAAGCAAAAGCTGGAGTGGAGGACCGTTATCATGCATCATGCAGATCAATAGAGTGTGGATTCATAAGTGCTGATTTCTTTGTGGATTTGCTGGCTCTGCACACTCTGCCTGGAATCTGCTGGTGTCACGGAGGCTCTGTATCAACCAGGTGTTTGTGGGACTGTCTGGGAGAAAGAATTGTGTGTGTGTGTGTGTGTGTGTGTTTCATGTTCACCTGACCGTGTTAGAATCCCTCTTCTGTTTCTCGGCTTTGTATGCAGAAGGTGGTAATTACTGAGCAGGGGAACCCAGGTTTATTTATAGCTCATGTTTCTGAAAGTGTGTTAACACATCCTCTTAGAGCTCGCACTGTATTTTTGAATATGTTTGCTGTGTTTTTGACCTTTTGTTACAGAGATTGATAGTGAGCGTGAGTGTGACATGGCAGCCTCTTTCACACAACAATTAGAAAGCCAGGTTAAAGCCATTAAACAGAAGGTGACCACCATTGCCTTTGTCAGTCGCCTGTGCGTGAATAATGTCACGGCCATTTGAGAAACAGAACCATTCTGATGGAGCAAAGACAACCCGGTGAAAACATTGCGGTAGTCTCTCTTTAAAACGTGTGTTTAGATGACATGATTGATGAAATAAATGTAAAAAGTAAGGATTGCCACAAACATTAACGCTAAATGCTATGCTAATGGCTATGCATGTTCCTAGCGCTGGCCCAGAAATTGTTTTTCATTGGCAACAATAGCAGCTAAAGAAGAAATGATGGCGCTTTTCCACGACACAGTTCTAGCACGATTAGGCTCGGCTCGACATTGTTTGGCATTGTTTGGTTTGATTCCTGTGTCGGACCTCGCACTAAAAAAGGTACTATTGCTAATTGAAAAACAATTATCCCACTGATAAAAAAAACAACAACAAAAACAAACGTTTAAATACAGCATTCCATTTTATTTTGACCAGTGGGAATAAGCTATAAGTGATCTCAGCTTCTATTGCAACATAGAGCACACCTACTCTTCCAACACATTTTTGCCTCCTTTTCAGCACCGTTCAACAGCTGCAAACTGTTGACACTGCAGTCGTCAGATAGCCCGCATGCTAATTAGCGGTTTCAGTTGCTCCACCACACTCATTAACTTCCATGCGCAGAAGTAGCTGTAATGCTAACGTGGAAGGAGCAGGAGGGGGCTGGCCGTGTGCTACACTGATAATAGATGGTTTGTCACTTCTTTTATCGTTAATGAAAGTAGACATCTGCTGCCTCAACCGTGGCATAAAGAAGGGAAAAAAGAAGAAGATGCATTCTCTGTATGCAGGGATAAAGAGATTACATGGGTGACATGGATGTAAGGGTTATCTTTACCTTGACAGATGAGGCTGAAGCGGGACAGCAGTGGCAGCGCAAAGGTTATGTGCACAGCTAAGGGAGATAGAGTTGATATGACACCACGCGACACATCCCTTTTCCATGAGCCAGTTAAAGTTCATGCATGTTATGCTTCGCGTGCAGCAGTGTGGTGTGAATCTGAGGGATATTCATTCAAGTGCAAATGAATTATTGTGGGTACATATATTCACAACAAGGCTTTTACACGTTGAAGTAACTGGTAGTGATCTAAATCAGTGTTTTCCTGTTACTCCCTCTCTATTCCACTGATATTTCTGTCATACGGAATATCCTTTTGAATTGGTCAACCAGACATTTCCAAAAGACATGTTTAATAAATGATTCACAACTTAATTTGATGCATTTTGTTCACATAAATCTTAAATAAAGTGCTGGGAAAAAAACAAGTATATTTATCTGGTAATTCTCCCAAATTTTCCATCCATGACATCTATGGGTCCTGATCAAGTCTCTTGGATGTCTAAAGCCGTGTTTCCACCGAGTGGAATGGTTCTGTGCAGTATTTGTTTGCATTTCCATTTGATATAGTACCAAAAGAACATGCCCCAAACCATCCAGTCTTTGCTCCCCTTCCCTTGGGGTACCAAAGTGAAATGGTACACACTGTATAGTTTGGCATACTCGAAGCAGTTACTTACCTCTAGCTCTTGTTTGTACCCAAATGTTGAAATGCACTTATTGTAAGCCGCTTTGGATAAAAGCGTCTGCTAAATGACATGTAATGTAATGTAATGTCATACGGTTAGCCCGTCTCCACCCAAGACAGTCAGCTGATTGGGCGACAGAAGAACGTCACACCGTTGTGATCGGTGTAAACATCCCATGGCAGTTTATTCTCATACAAAGCTTTACAGCCACAAACTGAGCAGGGGAAAAAATCAGCTAAGCGAAGGGCCAGTTATAATAGATACAAATAATGGTATATAATGCACTCTTTACACAATACTGCACTGCATGTGCGTGGTTGTAGTGGACCTTGGGGGACATGGGCAGATCACAGTGTGGATGGACATCACGCGCACACACACCCTCAGTAATAACAAATAAAAAGACTGAAACACCCAGGCCCAGAGCGCCATGATATATCCTTCACACTGACAGGAACATTGCATTGTTCACACAGTGCTGTGGTGTCTGACAAACCAACACAGTCCTAATATCTAGTAGCAGGCTTCATATTGTGTAAAAAAAATCATATGAGGTCAACCTCCACATGCATCCTGTCTTTTCTCCCATTATCTTAAAGGAATGCTTGGCCTCTGTGGTGTTTTATGTTCTAACTGCTAATTTCCTTACACACAGGAAACCCACAACTGTAACTGAACAATAGAAAGATAGACTTAAAAGACACCAGTGTGAGCCTTTTGGTCTCTGTAAAAGACTAAGTCTCTATTGTTTGCTGTGAGCCAGGAGAGAAAATTGTTTCCATTCAGCCCTCAGAAACAGAAAACACTTTTTTAAAGTAAGAATAAGATGGTGATATTCTTTTCATCCCAATGTTTTTCTCCTTGGAAATAACTGTCCACCACTGCTTTTTTTTTATTTCTTTCTCTATTGAACTTTGAAGAAAAGACGTGCTCATTACAGTTGCATTCAATTTCTTTTTGCATTCAGGGATGGGTTCTCTATGCGGTCCAGCCTGTAACTTTAATTTGCAGCTCCTCACAAGAATAAAACTGTCTGAACTGACCTGTAATAAATCCTAGTCTGCTTACTACAGCCCTGCAGAATAATTTGCCACTGTTTAATGAAGCCCGCAGCCTGAAGTTCCTTTTTCATTTACTCTCTGGGGTTGAGAGCCAGGTGTTGTTTAGCAAAAACCGAACAATCTGGGTGCCTGCTGAATACAGACACTGACAGCCTGGACAGCAATACATCATACTGAAATAGAACTGAAAAGAAGTCTAGATAATGAACTAGAATGGGCCGGACTTAAGATTAACAACCAGTTGGCCTGAAGCAAAGCAATTTCGTAGTATAGATAGGCCGATATAATCTTAAACTGGAGTTGGAGGAAGTACTTTGTGCTAAAAAAGCTCGAATAGAGCAGAGGGATTGATCTCTTCCTGTAGAGGACACACACACACACACACTATGCGCTGAGATATCAGATAAACGTCTCCTCATTCCGTCTTTATGATCTGGATGCTAACTGTGTCCTTCATTTGATCTGGTTCTGCCGTCAGAAAGTCTCCGGCTCCCTGTTGCCCTGTCAGTGCATTTTCTCAATTTCCTCAGTTCACTGCTCTGAAGCATCTCCGTGCCGTAGTATGTCATTATGCAAAATTGTCATCCATATCGGCAACTCCCTGGATTAACCCTAATTGCACCATCCACTGTGTCCTTCACACACAGGGAATGTCCCTGTAATGGGATACGGATGAGCACAAAGTGGACAGCAAACAACAGATTAATGAAACCTCGAGAAAAACTAACATGACCCACGATTACTTCTATAATTCTAAAAAACCAGCGTAGATCATATTTAGATGCGGTGGATGGATCTTAGCGAGAGAGCGAGGACTGACAGCATGCCAACATGAGTGACACCCGCCGTCAATCACCCCGGGAGCATATCCTGATTTATCGTCTGTTCCATTCTAAATAGCGCCGTCATTTACTAAATGGACACCATGCTGTATTGAAGAAGACAATTCAATAGATACAATAATAAATGATAATAGAGATTGGGACCATAAATCCCTCATGTAACTGTTAACTGATGTTATAAATCAAGTGGGAAGTAGGATCAATTTCCAATAGAGTTAGATTCCAACAGACTTCTTTTTGGTGTCCGCTGTTGGCCAGTCAAGAAAATACAGGTTTACACGTGTAGGTAGAATAAGCTCAGCTCCATCCACGATCAGCATCACTGTAAAGACAGCGATCCAGTCCAGCGGTCCTCACAGACAGAAAGGGTTGTGGTGGTCCTGACTCACAAAACAATAATCATTTTTATTTGAATTTGGTAAACCTGCTTTGCAAAAGCTTTAAAATCCTTCTCGCTTGTCTGAGCCAATGGATTAGTCTGATGAGGAAAACTAATCAAGAGTAAGAGGGGTGGTGGTGGTGCTGCTGCTGCTGCACGAGGTAGAATTCATACTGTAACGGCATAAAAAAACATTTAAATTGAGAAATGTACTCAAGTGGCCCTCCAGTGTTAAAGATGGACTCTTAAAAAAGGCCCAAATAAGGTTGCAAAGTAATCTTTGACAGAAGCGCTTCCATGAGAAACTACCTTGTGCAGGCTGTGTTGAAATTTCACTCCTGCAAGATTGTGCTTCAGTAAGCATTAAACTAAAGTGTTTGGTGCTTTGCATTTATCTGTATCTCTGTGCTAGTCTGCACATGGGCTTGTGTGTGTGTGTGTGTGTATCTCAGAGAGTTGGTGTATTAAGGTGGACAGTCCTGCTATATTCTCAGGGCAGTACAAGAGTAAATAAAGATAGCTGGTCCCATGTCAACACTGTGATAAGGACGGTAGGATTTATTTATTTTTTTCCCCTCGTCTGCCTGTTTCCCACTACTCTGCTGCTGCTGCTGCTGCTGCTTGCAGTTCCTCGCAGTTACTTCCAGATAGCTGATGAGCACTTAAGAGCTCCAGCCGGTGCACAAACAGTACTTCAGTGTGTGGTGCGAGAGGTCATAATGCATTTATGCACGTTTTCTGCGAGACGCGAGTTTGAGGAAATAACAGAAGCAGAGCTGGGAAGGAGGAAAACGTTAACAATGAGCCCTCTCTGCATTTGGGAGATATGAGTTTGAACAGCTGCCACTCCCATCGCCGTCTCTCTTTCTCTTTCTCACCCACTGTCCGTTTCTCATCCGCCCACCTCCTGTTCCCTGCTCGCGCTCTCCGGTCTTATTTCCTGTTGGCCTGTCTTCCATCTAAACCTGCTCTGTGTCAGTGTATTAGACTAATTTAATCTCCTCTACACAGTCACTCCAGTGTAATGACCCATGACATTCAATTAATGCTGTTCCCCCTTCTTGATACGTTGGGTCAGCAGTAATTTTATTTCCGTGTGTGCCTTTGTCTGGTGTGTGAATCAACAACTCTTTGGCTGTGAATAATATCCAGATATTCCCGAAACATGAATTTTTGTGTATTTTGAGTTCCAAAACCCAGTGGAAAAAGGAAAACAATGGCAGTGTGGTTAAGGTTTCCATGCTGATGACATATGAAAACCCCTGGTTGTCAGTGAGAGCTTATTTACTGTACTCTCATTACTCTTGTCCTGTGGGCTTCACATTACCGATGTTGTAGCCTCTCAGCAGCTGTCACACTTATTGGATTGCTGGTGAGAGATTGCCCAGTGCCGTATTGGGGCTGTGTGCATGTGTTTTTCCGCAGCCTGTGTTTGCTATTGAAACATGGTGACTCAAACTGACACACATATTAAATATGTCTCTGTAAATATGGAACCACATCAACTGTAATAAAGAAACTAAGTAAATTGGTGCTGACACACAGACACATAGCTTTGTTTAAGCTTTGTGTCACCTTGTAGTGAATACAATCGTTTTGGATTAGCCATCACAGCTGTAATCCAGAGTGGATTACGCGTCATCATTGACACTGGGGACTTCTGATGTTTAATCACTAACCCAACCTGAATGATCTACGAGTTACAAAGCTGCAGTTTCACTGTGTGAATAGAGAAACACGTGCACCCTCAGTGGATGTTTATAGGCTGATATTATGGCTTATAATTAATGGTAATCATCCTTATTACCACACTGAAGCTCATCAAATACAACATGATACCTGTGTTGCTCTGAGGCCTTCATTAGCCACACAAGCATTACAAGTGACTTTAATTAAAAGAAGAAACTTTAAACATCCTCAGAGCTGCACAGAAGGTCAGGTTGACTCTAACTCATTAAGGAAATTCCTTGCTCTTGTGTCGAGTCGCTCGCTGTAACTGCGGCTTCTTTTTCACAATATCATCTTCTCTGCCACTTCAGCTCTGTTTCCCACCTGTCATATCCACCGGCCAAATTTAAGCTTTTAACCTTTATCTTTCCCCTCAAACTCTACATCCTCAATTTATATACTCTTCCTCCCTCTGTCTGTCTCTCCACCATTGTCTCCCACTCCACCTTGGTCTCCTGGTTTCAGTAATGATCTAATTAGGGAGGGTTTTGTTGCCTGCCCACTGTGTATAATTGCTAGCAGGGGTCTGGCTATACTTTGCTCAGCAATTACGAGCAGCATTTCTCTGTTCTCAAATCTGCTAATTAAGCCTTAAGGATCATAGTCGCATTAAGCTTCAGGAGAAGTTAGGAATGCCCATGTCCTTGTCACTCCTGGGATACGCAGAAGTAGTGGATTGAAGAATGGTTGCCATGGTAGCAATCAGACAGTGTCAGATCCTGTGCATTGGTTGTCAGTCTGTTGATCTACATGCCTCTCCATCTCTCTCTCTCTCTGTGTATAAATATATATCTATATATAGATATATATATATAATGTATATATTCATCTGCACCACAGACACAAATTCTGCTCCAGGTCACACACTCTTTTCACTATTAAGGCACATTCTATGAAGATGTGGCAGAGGCCAAATAAAGCATGTCATGCTTCTTGTTTAGGTCCCTGGGTGAACTGGATGTCATTTTGATTGATTACATCGCCAGCTCCTGTAATGCTTGCCTTGCAGTGTGTCACAACTCAGCGCGGCAGATCACACAGCTTGCCATGTGGCCCCTATCAAACTACTGTACATCTGTGTTTTACAAACACACAACCCGGTCTAAATTTACTGCAGGAGTGGATCTGCCGTACTGCATCAGAGCCGCCCTCTGATGCACATTTAGAAACATCGCAGAAAGTGCCAGCTCTTGGCTGAGCATCTTAATGCATTCAGCATCGTGCAATTGCTGTGGGTAAATGCTACACATGAAGATGAAAAATTGATGAAATATAATCTTAAAATCAGTTCTAAAATTTAGACAAGTCAAGTGAAGTTAAATAAGAGATATGTGCCCTATTTTAGTGGTTTGTTTGATAAATCTGGCTGCTAGATTTTGGAAGTTTATGTTTATATTAATGTTTTATGTTCCTGTTGGTTTAGACAAATGAACAGGGAGTTAAAGTAGTCCAAATGTGAAGAAGTGAAAGCGTGGATGGCAGTAACAATACTTCTCCTGCAAAGAAATAATCTAATGTTGGAAAGTTTTTTGGAAAAGCTGGTAGAAGCAAGTTGGGTGAAATTAAGGTTATCATCAAATATAACACCATGGTTTCTACAGTGGGGTGTGGTATTCTGGGATAAAGAATCCAGATGTTTTTCAGTGCTTGCCAGAACTCATAGAGACCCAGTGGTGATCACTTCTATTTTGTCAACATTCAGCTGTAGAGACCGTTTTGTGCCATCCAGGATTTCAAGTCTGAAATGCATTAATTTATGGTATTGATTTTGTTGTGGTCATCGGAGATAAAGGAGAAATAAAGTAGTGTGTCATCAGCATATGCATGGAAGTTCACGTCGTCTTTCTGAATGGGTAGCATGTACAATAAAAAGCAGAAGCAGACCCAGGACAGATCCCTGAGGTGCTCCACACAACATTTTGATAGGAGATGAATGGGAAATTCTGTAATGTATGTCATTTAAATCAGAATAAAAGTACTTAAAAGCAGTCCCAAGCGTGCCCAGATGATCTAATAAAATACAATGCGGCAGCAGTTAAATCCAATTAAACTAAGACTGACAATTTTCCTGTATCTGCAGCAAGTAGCTGCTCATTCATAACTTCAAGGAGAGCAGTCTCTGTGCTGTGGTTTGCTATGAAAACTCATCTCGTTTGTCTCTGAAAATGTTTGGGGTGAGTTGGGGTCCAGACATTTTTCTGGAGGAGCTGAACGACTTAAGGTGTGACAGGTGCAGGATATTGAGAGAAAGCCATTAAAAAACAAACAAACTCTGTTGTACCTGTTCCAATATAAATGGTGTTATAGCACAATAGCTAATTTTCTCTGCCCGAAAGAGTCCTCACATGTTGATGTTTGAACTCCAACACTAAACCAGAGCTTCAGGCACTTCCACATTATTTCCCTTGTATAGCAGATATTTTCCCCAGTGACATAAATTTGCATGAAAATTGTGTGGATAATGTGTAGCTATTTGCTAAATAGCATGAAAGTTGATATTGGGAAGTAAGAGCATACAACAAGTGTTCATTTAATATGGATTTGAACTGTGCAGCTCACTCAAAGCTGGGAGTATTGCTGGTGATTTTATTATTGGTATTTGATATTTTATTAGGAAGCTTTACATAAGCTGTTAAATGATTTGACTCCCTCGGCTGAATTGTTTTCCATTTTACTTAGTCTACACTGGAGTAAGCTTGTTGTAAAATATGGACAAACAGCTCTGGTTTCTTGGCGTCTCCGACTGAAACAAATGATACAAAGTGGCACCAACTGGAACATGTTCCCATCTGTGGGTCTGTCTGTTGGTCTTGGCTTCTAAGGTCTGACTTACTAAGGCAAATGAAATTAAGTTAATGGACATAATGGCATTGCCTTTTTAGTGTTAACTTATTTGTATTATTGCAATAACATAGTAAAGTGGTTTAATCGGCTGTAGAGTAGCTGAGACAGCACAATCATTAGCAAATTTACCTTTTTATTAAATCCAAATATTTTCCTCATCTCCACAAACTGAACTATTGGCACCGCTGTCATGCGATTTGCCATAATAATGTGCTGTTTTGTACCATTAACAGTTACTGCGTGCCCATTAGAGCTGATCCAAACAAACAACTGTATCCAAGCAACTAAAAACGAATTCTTGTGTTAGATTTGACATAATTCAGTAATTATGGTAGCCAAGTCAAGGAAGGTATTGTCTTACGTAAGTTCTTGAATATCCTATCTCGGGCAGTTAAATATGACATGATCTCATGTCACATGAAGCCGGTAACGTTCTGGTCGCTGTACAAAAACAGTGAAATATTCAGTGGATTTTGAGACATGAACATCAACAAGCAAACATTTTTTATTACGTTTCAAACTTTACATTTTCTAAAGACTTCATGACCAGATACAACGGTCCCTCCTTTATTTTAACAGTTTCCTTATTTGTGTATGAAATGTATACAGCTGGATGAAGAATTAAAGTTTTGCTCATTCTCTCTTCTGTTTTGTCCAGGCTGCCTGCTCCAACTGTGGCAAACACAAGTCGATGACTGAGAACTCTGTCTCCCATGATGGACAAGAAAAGTGGTGCGTGTCACTAATTTTGCATTTTAAATAAACATTATTCTAACTTGTCATTCTTGTTATGTTGAATCTGATTGTTGCATAGCATTTAACAATTTTATGTTCCTGTATGTGGCTAAAAGAGTTTGTTTCCTGAAGGTGATAAGTGCCCCCTTTCTCATACTGTATTCATATGTTAACTCACCACGAGCAGCATTTTGCATACAAATTAGTTTTTTGGGGGGGGCTTGATGGTTTTACATAATGAAGCACCATTTGTGCAGAACAGTGCAACCTGACATTACAAAGTGAAAGAAAAGAATAATAACAATGTGTTTGTGTGATGGAACGGTGCGATTTGGTTAATTTAAATATTTTTTGTCAAGCAAGTGCACAAATGACTCAGTTTTGGTTTTATAATTTCAACAGTTAATATAATTATTGCTGTAAATATTTGGTGAAATTGGAGATGGGGCATTCATTGACTTGCATTCATTTCTTTCAGCCAACGGCTTTCAGACCAAGGCCAGTGAGGGTGGTGTTCAGAGGAAGCAGTTGCCCTACTCTGTAGAGACTCCCTATGGCTTCCACCTGGATTTGGACTTCCTCAAGTATGTTGATGATATTGAAAAGGGCAACACCATCAAAAGGGTCCACATTCAGCGGAGGGTCAAGAACCCTCCCAAATTTAGCACACTACCTAGGAATTTCAGTCTCCCTGGTCATGGAGCCAGGCCTGTGTCCAAGGAAAAGGATAGCACATGGTCTGGGACTTCCACCTTGGGGCCCAAGCCTAAATCACGGGTGACAGAGGTGCAGCAAATCTTTGACTTCAGGGCAAATGAAGGGGGGGCCTCCAGCCAGAGCAGCAAAGGGTCAATAAGTCAGGGAAGTGAGTATGTTTCAGCTAAGCCCAGAGAGGAGGTCAGCATGGGGGCTCGAGGTGTTGAAGACAAAACTATGGAAATTCAAAGTCGGCCAAACCTACTCCGAGCTTCAAGCATGCCGGTCACCCTACAGCAACGGAAAGGCTCTGATTCAAGCAGTCCGGACCGTACTTTGGGGACACCAGAGAATGGCTCAACAGAAAACATGTTCCGTGCTTCACCAGATGTAACAGAAAGGCGAACTGTTCCCCAGGAAAGAACAGGGCTTCATCAGCAGATCACAGTGGCACTGAAGCGAGTCAGAGAACTGGAAGAGCAAGTTAAAACCATCCCTGAACTAAAGGCACAGATCAGCTCACTGAGGGAGGAAAGGGAACGGCTACTGCGACAGCTCCAAGCTCGGACTCAGGCACAGATTTCCACATCACCCTCTACAAAAGCTTCAAGTTCTGGTGCTGGGTCACAGCCACCAGGACACAGACCCTCTGAGGGGCTAAACTTAGCGCTGACAAATCAACCCACCCGTGTGGCAGAGAAAAGCAGAGTGTTACAAGAAGAGAGGGAGAGTGCCTCTGCACAAGCTGGAAAAGAAAAAACAAGCGAGTCGTCAGCACAAGAATCACAGAGACCAGCACAGCCGCCAGAAAAATCACAGACAATAGAGAGTCCACTACAGCATGCCGTACAAAAGTTATCACAGGACAAAGCGGGAGAGGAATTGACATCACTTAGGGTGGCTGTTAAAGATGCGGAGACAAGCAGTATTCAAGATGGTAACGCACAAAATGTAAAAAAACCTGAAGAACCAGAGAGTCTGCAGGTATTACAGGAGAAGTTAATGATTCTGGAGGATAAACTTACTCAGGCCAGCCAAGAGCTGAACAGAACGAATAGCCTGTTAAAAGTACAAATAGAGGAGAACAAGGTAAAAGAGGACAAAATACTACAACTGAGCGAAGGGGTGAGAGTGGAGATTTGTACCCCAGAAGCACACAGCAGGTCGCGAAGGGAGAGCATCGACACCGGAACGGTGACAGAGAAAGTAGATTTTGCCAACCAAGAGACTGAGACGGAATCAGTTGCTACCATTGATCAGGGTACAGATACATATAGAATCTGTGTTGCAGTATGTGTTCCCACAGCAATCACTGAAAATATAGATGAAGTAACTGAAACTAAGTTTGAAGCACATGACCAGGTGACAGGGACGGAGGCAGAGATGGAAATGGAGGCAGTGAGCCCACCAAGACCCCGAGCCAACAGCATGGAACGGGGCATGGTCACTGAGAGGATTGCCACGCAGGATCAGATGACTGAGACGCCAGTGGCTGAAAGGGTAAACCAAGTCACAGAAACAGAGGGAGAGGCAGTGACTGACCATCCACAGAGACCAAGAGCCAGCAGTGTAGACCGAGGGACAGAGACAGAGAGGGTGAACACTGTGGACAGGGTGACAGAGACAGAGGAAGCACAGAGGACTGACCAGCAGACAGAGACAGAGATGGAAAGACGACAGGACAACAATCCAGCTAGAGACGCGGAGGCAGAGAATCAAGTGACAGAAAGTACAAGCAGTGAAAGAGTAGAAGGTGGTGACCCTGTGGTTATTGTAAGAATAGAGGATGTTGACAGTGTGGTCAGTGAAAGAGTGGATGACAAGGAAGCAAATGAAAAAATTGAAAGGGATAGTGAAACTGTGGTCATGAAAGTTATCACAGAGAGTACAGTTGCCGTTCTTAAAAGTGCAGCTGAACAATCTGTGGCTTCAGACAGAGTGAGTCTGAACGAAGAGCGTACCAGTTCACTTGCTGCAACAGGAGAACATAAGGAGTCCACGAGTAAAGCAAGTTTGGCACAGAATGACTTAGAAACAAAAGAAATGATACCGCCAAAGAGTGTCGTGAAAGAAATCGTTGAAACAAAGCAGATTTCTGTGAAAAGTGTAGAGAATAAACAAAGAGCAGAGGAAGATGTTGTGGGTTCAATGGTCAAAGAAGCCAAAATCACAGAAACAGTTGTAAGCCCAGCAGAGAATGCAACCGTAAAGACAGTGCCTCCTGTAAGACCTCAAAGAGGCCGTAAGCCCTCCTCAGAGCAGGCACAACCATCACCTCCTCAACCTCAGGCTGCACCTGTTTGTCCACGTCGAGGATCCATTGAAGTCCAAGCCCAGCAGCCCCAGACAAAGCCCCAGCCTCAGGAGCATGTACAGAGCTCACAGCCTGAGGCTCAAACCCCAACACAGCTCTTGGAAGAACAGGTAAAAGATGAAACCCCATCACTGTCTCAGGTTTCAGACAAGACCCAAGCAGGAACACCTCCTGGGGAGTCTTGGGAGGAAAAAGCTCTACCACAACCTCAGGCTGAGACGCAGGGCCCATCTCCCGGCTCCAAGGGAGTCCAAACCCGTCCCAAATCAATTCATGCCCAAACATCTGTAACTCGGCGGAGCTCAAAAGAGCTTAAAGGAACACAGAAAGGATCAACTGTATCACAACCTCCTGGTCGTGGAGTAGGAGAAGCCCAAAGCCGCCCAACTCGTCAGGGGTCAAGTGATGTCAAAGTTCAGTCCCAGGGCTCTCGTAGAAGTCTCACTGAGACTCATTCCCTAAAAAAAGATGCCAGTGACACACAATCCCAGCGTAGAGGCTCCAGTGAAACGGCCCAGCGACGTAGTTCAACTGAAGCCCAGGCCACTCGTCGGGACACTGGTGAGGCCCAACCTCCTCGCAGAGGATCCAGTGAGTCGCCAACCTCACCAGCAGCTTTGGGTCAAGTTGTGACCCGGATAACTGGGCTTTTGGGGGAGCAGTGGGCACAGCTGGGGAGCAGCACTGGAGCTCAACAGACGCCCAGCCCGCAGGAGATACCGAGTGCACAGAAGCAGACAGCGGTGAAAAGAGCGGAGGCAGGAAAAGGTCCAACAGCCAAGGCTACAGGGAAAGCAGCGCCTGCAGCAACAGCGGGGAAACCGGGCCCTTCCAAAATGAGCTCAATCCAGAGTCAACTGGTCAGCTCCCTCAGTGTCCTCTCTGCCTTCTACTCACCTGGCCAAAAAGCTGCTGCTAGCAAACAGCAAGAACAGGGTAAGCATGTAGTTTACTTACAACACCATGGTTTTATGGTGAACCCATTTCACTAATCACTGAATCATACTGTTTTCCATGGCACTTAGTTATCCTTCACACTTTCTACTCAGTAGCCTTGAAATGTAACCTCCCATCCTTCGTTTCTTTGAAAAGGACGATACACCGGAACATTCTAGAATGTCTTGACAGATTTTAATAGTGTAACTCTTAGCCTCGCATTCCAGCACTGATACACACTAATACACTTGTTACTATCAAAGTTACAGCAGGGTGCCACCAGTAACTGTACTGATCTACTATCCTTTTATTTAAAAATACCAAACAGGTTTTATATCAGTCATAATAAAATTTAAATCACTCCGCTATCGCTCACATATTTTATGCTCAAGAGTTCATTCTAAGTTCAGCACTGGGAGTCGAGTGTGCAGCAGTACTTTTAAGTGTTTTGTCTACTATGTGTACAATTTGTGGTAGACGTCTGCATCTTTGACATCTCAGATTCCCAGTCTGACTTTGGCCCTTAAATCACACCGGCGTTCAGCCTCTACACACAGTTCATGAGAAACATAAAGCACTCTCATCCCAGCGAGAATTCCTTCACCCTACTCATCAGAGACGAGGAGATCGGCTCTTTGCGTAGATGAGTGAATTTATCTCAGGCTGTATTCAAATACCAAATATTATCATAACCTCTCCTCTCCCCCTGTTCTCTGATGTAATCACCTGAGAGTTACTGGTTCTACAAACAATCAGTCCTCGTCATTGGGTCTCTGGGACCTTTTCAGCCTGTGATTTTCCTTTGGCTCAAAGCCAAACCCTTATGGCACTGCATAAAACATTATAGAGCAGCAGCACCATGGCTGCTGTCAGGCACAACTTTGACTGCTCTTCTGGGCTAATAGCCAATAGGAGTCAGCAAAGGAGAACCTTGTAGAATCAATTTATTAGTTACATACATTAGTAGGTCTGACAATGTCAAGGTTGTACATCGTCAATAAGCCCTATAACCGTGACCCGTGCGCATCGATGTATATTCATAGAACGGTACAGAAACAAAAGGAAATACCATCAACGCATGCAAACTTTTAATGTCTGCCTCAGTCAGTCGGTGTGATTTACTGCCTGTACTCAATCAACGGGGGGGATGCACTGCATCTTCATAAAACATGTTTCAAGTTAAAGGGAAATAACTTGTAGCAACTGGGAAATGAATGGCAACTGGCCAAAAACACTAACTCAGAACATCAACAGAGTTGGCAGGACATAAATTCAAATTATGAATATATTGTCTACACCGTTGTTATTAGCGTTGACTTTATTTCAATTTAGCATGTGGCCTTGATGGCTGATGACGTGTTGTGGTCATTTTATACATTACATTTACATACAATACATTTCTTACATAATGTACCTGTAAGTGCCCCTTCACAAAAGTTTGTCTTGGTAATTGCAAAGACCACTGCATATGATTATATAATATAATATTCCTCAAACCGTTCGGTCACACATTACTCAACTCATATGGTCACTTTCTGTCAGAATATGTTCTGCTTTCATTCATACTATGAATTAATCACAGGTGACGGGCAGTGAAAAAACAAATCAAATCAAATCAAGTTCATAAATCTCGAATCTCATGTGGAAGAATGATGAGTGTACATATTAAGAGATGCTATTGATTCTCCCAGATAACACAAACACAACCACACCCAAATTCCACCAAACTGTAATGAATATTTCCCTTCTCTTCCCTTCCCCCCGCCGTCCTCCTCACTAGGTCTCAAATCCATTATGAAGAAAAATGGAGTGGCTGACAAGCAGGCGAACAAAGGAGCCAAGAAAAATCTGAAGTTCGTTGGGGTGAATGGAGGGTAACATCTTCTTTTTAATCAATGACCGGTGTCAGTTGTTTGGGTGCTGTATTTTTGTTTTTGTGTCTTCATGCACGGATCCCAATCTCTCTTTCTCTCTGTCTTTCGAAATTGTTTACAAAAGTATTGGCTTTGTGTAAATTGAATGTAAAACACAGTATTTTTCCATCTCGTTGTTTGTCTGCGTTTAGCCACACTGAATGAGAATTTTACACAAATATGACTGTGTCCTTTTATTTGTCAAGAAATTAGAAGGGAAAACTAATCCAAACAAACAACAACAACAACAACAAAAGATGGATAGTGCTTCAGTTTGCCTAGCTTGCATTTTCGATCCGACCTTTTTGGTCAGTGTATGAATCACTCGATTTATGAACGAGATGACGAAAGGACTTCAATAACACGGCCGGACAAGCTCAAATGCACCACATACAGACTTCCTAGTCCAACAGTAACAGGACCAGGTCACCCTTCACGCCAGTGAGTGAAAGTCAGTCTAATATTCTCCCTTGTCCAGCCTCTTATTCAATCACTCTTCTTCTTAACCCTCTTCTGTGTTTGTGCCACCTCTGCCTCTCAAGTATGCCTTAAAGTAGAATTTTGTAGTTCTTTTTGTGGCATGCACCCAACAGCGGACGTTCCGCAGTGGTAATACAGGCAATGGAGACCTGCTCAGGCTTTGACAGAGGTGACATTCACCCTGTTGTAGGTTCATGTAGCAGCAAAATACTATTTGAGACATTATTTGAAGGTTGTAATCCTACATTGTGTTACTTTAAATTATTTATTGGAAAAATAAATTGTCTATTAGTCAGTAAAATATGATTTTTTTTTTTCTTCCCACACAAGTCCAACATTCCTCATCACTAACAGTACATATGCCTTGGTGCTATTACCTCCTGCTTATCATGGAACTATTTACCATTAGAATATTTGTTTATCCCCACGTTCTTTTCCTTGCATTCCTGAGCGACACTTTGCTTTGTTGTTTCAGGTTGTGGTGCGATCTATTCCTTCCTCAGTGTTTCAGGATGGAGAGCTAGCATAGCCGTGCTCCAGAACAAATACCAAATTATCATTTGCTGTTACAACAAAGACCTGCCCGAGGACAGTCCACATCTAATTAGTCTCCTTTGAAATTTGAAGCCCTGTTGTAGGGAATAAATAACTACATCGCCTCTCATTTTCCAAGTCACTCTGCTGCTCAATTGCAAACAACATTTTTATTTATAATGTGTGACAAATATGTCAGATGGCAATATTTTCTCGGGTTATCTTTAGGCTTCTGACCACACCGGGAAGTGGGCTGCTATTTTCTCTTTTGGATGCTTCTAACCTATCTTTGTTCTCCCTTGAGCTCCTCTGGAATCCAGGGAATGCTGCGGCCCCTGAACGCCTCTTGTGGTGTGGTGTCTCCTTGTTTGTGTGTGTGTGTGTGTGTGTTTGCTTGTGTACTTTCACAAATAAGCATGAATCGGTGGCATTCAGTGTAAGACAAATCTGATCATTGACCCCCACCAGTGGTGAATTTATGATACACCCTTGTGATCACCCACCCTTTTAACTCTGTCCCTAAATATATCCTCATCCTTCCCCTGTGAACAAGGTTGTGTTTTGTTCAAGGTTTCATATGCGAGTGTGCAAACACACCTATGGATTTATGTGTATATGTTTAACCGTTTCAGGGATATTTTGGCTCATTTGGCCAAGGTCGTGGTACACAACCACAATCTTCACCTTTCAGGTCGAGAGGAAAATTACCCATTTGTATCAATCTCGCCTCGGTCAAAGTTTCCTTTATTTCGTTCATCATAGTTTCAGCAGCCTTGGTGTTTCATTTCTGTAGCCTAGTGAGTAATATAACTAGTATAAACATGCTTATTTAGTGAAAAAGTTAAGTCTCCTTTTCAGGGAAACCAAACAAGACATATGCTGATGTTTATTTCCTCTTCCAGCTATGAGTCGACGTCCAGCGAGGAGTCCAGTGGAGATGAGAAGCCAAAGTTTGAGGTGGAAGAAGAAGACAGCTCAGAGCCAGAGGTGGAGAAGGAAAAGGAGGAGAAGGAGAAGGAGAAGGAGAAGGAGAAGGAGAAGGAGAAGGAGCAGGAGCCTCAGCCTGCAGAGAAGCCAGAGGAGGCGGCGGAGATCCAGGAAAAAGATGCTGAAGTCTCAGCCGAGGGAGAGGGTGCTGTGGCGGAAGTGAAGAAGGAAGTGGAAAGAGGTCTGATGGATCCGGAGAGCAGCCAGGAGGAACAGGCTGAACAGTGAGTCAGGCAGCAGAGCTTTAAATTTATAGTTGTGGTTGCAATGTCAGTCTATAGCCATCAGAGGTTATTTTTCATAATAACCTCTGTTTACCTTGTGAGAAACTTAACTACAGCTACAGAGATGGGGAATCCAGATTCCAGAACTGTGAATCATCAGTGTTTTGTCTCCTTTATGTTTCCATTGTGCACTGTTTTGACTGAAGTCTACAGGAGGATGTTGCTCAAACATAGGGTACTACACTTATATTCAGGTGTGACATGATTTTAAAATAACTGCCTGTCAAGGCTGCAAGCATGCGTGGGTTAATCACAGTCCACTGGATAACACATGTATGTCCTATCACTCAAACACAGCTATGGTGAAGTACAGTTATGTCCCTTTAAGACATTAAGAACAGAAGATTGTGTTGAATATCATGTGAACAATTAACTATTGTGGACACGTATAATACTGATGTTGTGTCTCCAACTCCTGAACATTCAGCTGGGCACTACTCGGCAATTTCAGACACACACCAAACATTCATAGGTTCCTCGCTTTGCTGACATTCAAACCTGTTCAGTGGAAGCAAAGTTCCATTCGACGTCAGTGTCAGGCAATGAACAACACGAGCGAAAATAAAACAACCTGGTGGATCGCGTTGACCCTCCCTCTCATCCTCAGCTTACATTGACACGCCCACTGATGACATAATATATGTCATATAATAATTATGTACGACACTACCTTACAGATGCGCTAACAGCTGGATGGTGTGGTGCAGCAGAAACTGCAGGATGTTTGTTCCTCTAAATATCGCAGTGTGAGCAATATAATTAAAGCAAAAAAAAGGATGAACTGCTTTATAACACATCTATTAAGATCACAGTGATGGAGGGAGGCTCGAGTTAGAGCTTTGTTCTGTGTTGTGCTGCGGCCCAGATACTTTATCTATGACAGGTGCTGACACTTTTATATATAGTGCACCTCATGCGCTTACATGAAAAATCTGTTTAACACACTCATACCTACTCCTGCGCATCCCTCATTACTTCTTAATACCCTGCAGACTCCCCTTTTAAACACAAACACACTACATTGTTTTTTTTCCCCCACAACCACTTCAACCAAAACTGTCCTACACACTTTAGTATAAGCTGCTCTCATTCTAATTAACGTCTCTCAGTCAGAAATTGTCGACACACATTGACTCTCTGCTCCCCGGGTACAGGACAGTTATCAAATAACCTACAGTGGTTGTCACTGAATATTCACTTCTCAGCCTCAGGTATGTGGACAGAGCTCAGGGCCACGGGGACCACACAGTGGACGAGGCCCCTGGCAGAAAGCAGGACTTTTATTAAGCTATCGCTCAACACCTGTCTGTCCATTGCTCTTGCCTATGTGTGTGTGTGTGTGTGTGTTTTCATCCCAGATAGAATGTACACAAGAACCTAATGTCGCTGTCTCTTGACCATATGTGATTCAGTCTTGATGGCATTTCATGCACAGGAGACAACGGAAACAACAGATGTGAAGCGTGATGGGTCGAAGACTGACTTGTTATCGTTTACTTGTAGGTCTGCTTCTTACTGTGTTGTGGCGTCTTTATTTGCAGGGAGAAAGTCGACAAAGGCTTTATCGACGCTTGCATCTACGTGAAAGACCGCATGGAAGAGGTTTCGTCCCCAGATAAAGAAATGGTCAGTGTGACGTCACACCCTTTACTTTCTTCATATTTATGACGATGACTGATGAGCAGTAACGTGCTTTAAAGTGCATTTTCTAGAAACTACAAACAGTAAAAATGCTCTTCAGGGCAATATAATTCTGTCATGGTTGTGTTTTTTATTTCACTCCTCTTTTTTTTTTATCTGCTTCCCTTCTCCTCAGCGTCAGGTTTTAGTGGTGCTCTACAAGGAGTGGTTCAAGGTCTCCAGTCAGAAGGACTCTCAGGCCGATACTGTCACATTATACCTGCGGCAAGTGGGCATGACCACGCCCACTCTCCTGCCATATGTTGTAAACTTGACAGACGGCAACGGGAACATGGCCCTGCACTACAGTGTGTCACATTCAAACTTCCCCGTGGTCAAACTGCTGCTGGACACTGGTGAGACTCGAACAAGTTACAGCTGCCATTACAAAATGAATTGAAAACACATGAAGGAAGAAAGTTAGAAAGTGTAACCCTGTCTGTGTTCAGGTCTGTGTGAAACGAACAATGTGAACAAGGCAGGTTATACTCCAGTGATGCTCGCTGCACTAACAGCTGCCGAGACCACCGACGATCTGGAGGTCGCACAGCAACTGCTGAAACTGGGGGACGTCAACGCACGCTCAAGACAGGTAACAAAAACACAGCCGCCACTTCTCTAGGTACACCGTTTTATCAGCCAATCACATGGCAGCAACTCCACCTGCTGAAGTTCAAGCATCAGAGCATCGGAGCGGGGAGGAAAGGTGATTTTAAGTGACTTTGAAAACGGCATATTGTTGTTGGTGCCAGATGGACTGGTCTGAATATTTCAGAAACTGCAGATCTACTTGGATTTCTTTTATAACACGAAACCATCTTTAAAGTTTACACAGGAAACAAATCCAAATCCAAAAAGGAAGGGGAAAATAAGTGTCTCAAACAGCCGCTCATTGCATCCAATGTACACAGAAGACAATCTCTGAAAGAAAAACGCCAGTCACTGTATTATGTAATAGGTATAATGTATACTCATACTCAAGGGTCACAGCACACCATGTCTCATTTTAATATTATCACAGTGTCAGAATTTAGTCTAAATTTAATGCAAATGTATCTTTATCTATCTAAAGGTCTGAAAATGAACTATTAAGTTTAACTTAGAGTAATGTCTGGTGTTGTTTTATCAAATATAAGGGTTATGAATCATCACTCTCTCCTGACACAAAGGCAGAGACTCATTCATTTACCCGTTCTCTTCCGGCATTTGCGACTCTGGATCTATATGTTAAGACATTCTGTGTCCCCTCACACATGCACCCACTTCCCAGTTCTGTATCTCACTCTCTTCTCTAGGCAGGCCAGACGGCTCTAATGCTCGCAGTGAGCCACGGCCGCGTTGCCATGGTGAAGCTGCTCCTGAGCTCCGGCGCGGATGTAAATGCCCAGGACCGCGAGGGATCTACAGCTCTGATGTGTGCAAGTGAACATGGACACACACACATTGCACGTCTGCTGCTGGAGACGGGTCGATGTGACATCGACCTCGTAGATAAGGTAAAGCTGTGACTTTGCGCAATTGAAATGACGCTGTCAACACTGTCGGACTGATGTTTCAGCTCCCGTGCAGCGTGGTTTAGAAGGGACATATTCAGCAGAGACGTGCTGTTTGAAGGTGATGGATGACGCAAAGACGCCTTTAAGATCTTGCTCTATCTCTAGGATGTTGTCCAACTTTCTATTTCCATGTTGCCTTAGTGTGATGCTAATTTTAAAATACATCATAGAGTTGTGTTGGGCCACACGGTTGGTGTAGTGGTTAGCACTCTTGCCTTTGCAGCAAGAAGACCCAGGTCCAAGACCCAGTTGGAACAAGGGCCATGGAGTTTGCATGTTCTCCCCATGTGTTTCCTCCCACAAAACATGCAATGTGGGAATTAGGCAAATTGGGCACTCTAAATTGACCATAGATGTGGTAGAAGATGGATGGATGGATTGATGATAGAGTTGTATGAATAAGAGCATATAGCTTAACCAGGCCAAACTGACATATCTATGTTGAAATGCTACATCATGAGGTACTTTCTGTTGGGATAAATGTGACTGCAGTGCATACATTTGAATGAATGTTTGTTTTTTTACATTCGAGTAGGAGGCACAACAGCAAGACTGCACCAATAAAGCCTCAGTAAAGCTGTATCAGGATAGAGTAAGGCTGAAAACTCCAAGAAGGGTCCACAAAAAGTTGCAGATGTATAAAAATACCCTTGCAGTTTCAAGTGACAAATATTTCTAGCAACGGGGCAGCTGAGGGATGGAGGGTCGAGATCACCACATGTGATCACATACCACACAACATATAAGCGCGGTGTGTGTTTTTGTAATTACTCAGAATTCCTTCGGGGGGCATCAGAAGTCACACACGAAGGCTTTAAAAAGAGATTCAACACTAATCCCCAAGTGGCAAAACATTCATTGTTTACACAGATGTCAGGAATCACTGCTTCCTTTCTGCAGATGTGCACGTGCTTGCACAACACGACCAGTCACATGTTGCCTGTGGTGTCCAGCTCGTGCCTGGTGTAAAATGTAGAATCACTCACTATTATAAGGCTGTCCCTGTCAGCTTTTGGTGGCCGATAAAGGCACAGCTGTACAGCGGCTGGTGCCTGACCGTCACTTAGTAGATTGATTGTTCAACCAAGTGAGTTATTGATTCCTCCAGTTTGTTGATTCCTCTGTGCAGTCTGAGCTGGGGAATGGCTGCACTGATGCCTTGCTCTGCCAGTGAGTGGCCTTTAATCCTATGAGTTAAAAAACAAACAAACAATAACAAAACACTGTTGCGGCTCATATTACATCGGTGTGCGTGCAGTTAGTTTCGTCTCCCGCCGCAGACACTGTGTCAAACCACTGATAGTAATCTCTACGTTGCCTCCAATCATTCTTTTAATGAACTGTATTATTTGCTGTGTGACTCCATGAGGGACAAACATCATCCAAACAAATTATTAAAAAGGCAGATGAAATGTGACACGGCTCATTCACACTGTTTTTGGGGACATTTTCTGTGCCCGTGAAACAAGATGTCTCCCTGCGTACGCAGTCACCTCTGCTCCAGTTCGCTCTCACAGCCAAAGGCTACATGTTATTTGATGAGAAGAATGAATCAACAGTGAGGAAATTGAGAAACTCTCGGTGAAACTATTTTGAAGAACACCGCCACTCACTCGGCTGTGACCGTTTTCTAAAAAAGAAAAAAAAAAGACTGAGGAATAATTCAAGACACTGAAGCGAGCACAGTGTCAGAGCAGATGCAGGCTGACATATACATATTTTATGTGCCATAATGTCCAGTAGCCAGAGTTAGAGCAACATAACACTGCCACTGTCAGGACAAGAACAGTCACTGCACTGTCTCCAGTATGAAACTGTAACACTTGCTTTTTCTGTTTTCGCTTCAGAATAATCAGACGGCACTGTCGGTGGCAGAGAGAGCGTCCCACCAAGACATAGTTGACCTTCTGAAGGCCCACGCAGAGACCGGAGCCTCCGAGCCTCAGTCCGGCACAGATCTCCTCTGAGGCGGCTCGACCCGTGCCCTTCTTCCACTACTGCTCTCCGACCATCTCATTCCAAGAACCAACGCGGAGCAGAAACGCGGGCACACAAGTGATGACGCCGTTAAGGACACACACTCTGTTTCCTGCTGCAGTGTACACTCACATTTCTCTTCCACATCTCTACCAACACATGCCATGATGATGTGATGATGGATATGCTGCATCAACCACTCAGTGGACACACAACAAACGGATCAGTCAGGTGCTCACACCAATGATAAGACATTGTGGCCACATTAATATATATATATATATATATATATATATATATATGTTATATTTTTCTTTCTCACCCCCACTGTATATGGAACAGCAAGTGGACGAAGAGATTCTCTGCTGCCTCTTATGATAAAAATCATAAAACAAGCATGTCCAGCAGGACACAAAGCACATGATCTACCTTTCTATGTATATACATATATATATATATGTATATACATATATATATATATATATATTAAACACAACATGATTTCTATTCTTTTTTCTTTTACGCCATCGACATTGTCCTCTCCATATTTGGACATAAAGCCATCACAGAGAACAAAGCATACACGTGTGTAGAATGTCATTGAGATAAAAGATGATAATGATAATAACAATAATAATAATAATCATATACAAAAACACAGAAACTGTATTTTCTACTGCACTTTTTTTTCTATCGTGTTCGTGTACAGTGGAGTCCTCGCTAATAGTGGTGTCCGGAAGAAACTATATCTCCAAAAGTATAAATGGCAAAGTAAACTTATTAGAGTAGAGACCCCACCAGTCAGTGGTTATACTATATTGATAGTTTTGTTATTCATGTGTGCCATGGGTTATTATCACCAATATCTGTGAAGTTATTGAAAAACAAAGGGTTTTCGTGGGAGACGATTATGTTCCTGTTGGACACAAGAACAGCAGTCTAGTGTTCAGATGGTGCTGCATGCTGATATACACTCACTCCCCCTGCTGGTTGGTCTGAAGTACTGAACAGTATGTTATAATACTGTCTATTCTCTTTCCCAGGTTTGGATATAAATGATATGTCTTGTTCGCCTGCTCGAGTCCAATCCAATCATGTATGCAACTGCTACACAATGCACAATGAATGTCAGGCTGGCTGTGACACATTCCACGAGAAAACTGTAGCAAATCTAACAGCACGTGCCTGGATCAGACAGAGCGATGGATGGGGGCTGCGTGGCAGTAAATACGTTGCTGTGACATAGAAGTCTGATTTGCCTGTTCACAATCTATGTACACCGAGTCAACTTGTTTCTGCTTCCAAGCATGCATCATTTAAAAAAAAAAAGAAGAAAGTTAAATGTCAACTCACAGAGCAATTAGTGTTTTCTTTTTTTGTTTGTTTTTCTTTCCAGTCTAAGAAGCAATAGAAGCACCTTAGGGTGAGTAGCTTCAGTTTAGCCTTAATCAGAAGACAGTTCTACATTAGTGGAGATGCGTTCCAAGGACAGTGGCCTTTTTTCTCATGTTTACCACAAACGTACACCCATATTTTATAAAAAAAAAAAAAAAACAACAAGAAGAAAAGAACCTTTAAGCAGGAGTACTGGTGTGATAAAATGTTTACAATTCAACATCCCGCCCCCTCGGTGGCCACTGCTGGTGTCCAAAAACTGCTCCATTGTGATTTTTTGATGTCCAGTGTTTAACAACTGCCATGTGTGTGGTCCACGACAATCCAGTCTGCAATTTTTACACCGCGGAATCACGTCTCTGATCTTTGATTACAATGACCTTGTGATAACCTGCATTAGTTTGTAACTGACGAGCCATGAGTTGAGTCCAAATGTGTTTCACTCTTCGGTTCAGTCTTCGTAAAATTCATATTGTGATGCTGCTGTTGTGCAAGATACTCAAGCCACTTTTATTCTTAAATGCCGATGGACCACAGCTCCGGCAACCAGTACTCTCGTCCCCGGACACTTTCTAAATATGGGTGTTAATAAGAAACAATGTAAACTGAACAGAAGAGATGTACAAATATCTTAATTACATAAACGTGGCTGTATTTATGCTGCATCAGTGGAACAGGACGTGATTTGCGTTTGCCGGCTCACAGATTAGCACGTGTTTTCTCGACACAGGGTCAGCAAATGGGAATTTTAGACGTGATTATTGATTATTACGGGACAGGGAATGGAGTCTGTGTAGCTTCCTGAAACGCTGAAAACCTGAAGGACGATCGATCTCTGCTGCAACAGGTGTGTCTGGTGTATCTGGTCTTCCATGCCTGTGTATTAAGTCTCAGAGTGAATCACACCCATGTGTTTAATCCAGTGTGACCCAGATGTAAGAAGGTTGCATCACTGGTTGAACTCCAAAGACCTGAAATCCAATCTGTTTCACATGGGATTAAATATATATATATAATCTGTTCCTGTAACCCAGCCAAATACATGTACATATAGTATTGTGAAGAGTATATAACAAGTATTGTCTGACAGTTTGCTCTACAAATGATATTAAATATTTATTCCAAAAGCTCTATTTTTACCATATATATATATATATAGTATACTTATGTATGCATGGACCAATATTCTCGTGATTCTGTCGGCGGGGAATGTGAATGACAAGAAATTATACAAAGTGTTCCCTGATTATGTGATTTTTGGTTGGCTGATGGGAGTAAATGTGATTTAACAAGGTCGTGGACTGTGCCCCCTTTGTCGTGCGGGGAAGAATATGAAGCAGGTCTGACAATTGTTGTTTAACTTGTAAGGACAATGTCTCTCTTATTTAAATAGTCCATCTAAATCTGAGTCTATGTACATGACAGAGTCAAATGTAAAGACATGTACCTCACTGTAATATCCCCTGTATAACAGGCTTGTATGTTACAAACCAGAGAACTACTTCTAAATAAATAAATATTAAGATTTAAAACAGGTGTCATGTCCTGTCATTTCCAGCCATCAACACAGGAGAATAGTGGCTATTACTGTTGACTCGCAGCAAGAAGGTCGCCAGTTCGAATCCCAGCTCAGCTATTCTCTGGGTACTCAGGTTAATTGGACACTCTAAAATGACCAAAGGTGTGATGGGCTGTACCCCGCCATTCGTCCAACGTCAGCTGGGATTGACTCCACCTCCGCGTGTCCCTATAATATGTGAAGGATCCAATGAATGAATGAATGAATGAATGAATGAACAGGGAGTTGAACAAAGCAGAACACGTGAAACAAACAGGGACTAAAGGAATGAATCCACTAAGACACTGGGGAGCATAGAGACTAAATACACTAGGAAGCAGGAGAAAACAAAGGTAAACAAGGACAGGAAGTAAAACTAAACTACACACGGAAGAAATACAAAATAAAACAGGAAACCAGAAACAAGGACCTAAAAACCCAAGGTTTAAGAAAACCGAATTAAAGCTGCATACAGCCTTGTACAGGCCCTCGCAGCCACTGTGCTGCCAGCAGGTGGTGCTATGCCCTTGACTTACGTTTTGAGCTGATCGATTATGATCAGGTCGAAGTTACAGGGCACTTCCTGTTTCGTGGCGAATGGTCGTAATTCACCAAAAGTCCGATGGTTGCCGTGACCACGCCCCTATTGAATCTTAGAGACCTTTTGATAACTTTACATATTTGATGTGTCTAGTTCAAACTGAACCAGAATGTGTCCAGTTCAAGTTTCACGCAACTTAGTTTCTGCTTTGTCCTACTGGGTTTCACCTGTGGGGGGTGCTACTGAGCCACTTTGCACCACTTTTTTATGTATTCCCCTTATTTTATAACAGTTTTCACCGGTTGTGATTTACGTGGCAATTTTTCGTCTGATTTCACCAATAAATTCCAGGAATTCCAATAGATCCACTGTGTGAGAGCATGGGCTCTACTTATTGTCCAGCCAAAATCTCCTAGAGGAACCCACATAGATCCACTGTGTGAGAGCATGGGCTCTACTTATTGTCCAGCCAAAATCTCCTAGAGGAACCCACTATTACCCACTAAAAACAGCTTCATTTGAATTTATCTGTTTTAATTTTAACCTTTAATTGGTCTCCTCTATAAGAGAGTCCTGATCACATCAACATCACCATTTGACAGTTACAGACTCAACAGGACATGCAGTAAGAGTCAAGTAGTAGTAGTATTAGTAGTTTATCCAGTAAACACTAACAATTAACAGAGCCAAAGTTAAATAATTATGTGGTGTTCACTGTCTGTGCATCTTGAGTGCACCTCTTTCAGCCGTTATTATGTTGTGTAATGACACACGACAAACAGAAGATGGCGGTATTACTACAGTAAGAGCACAGGCACAAAATGAGACTGACACTCTCACTTCAGGGACACTATCATATCTAGTCCTAATTAAAGCTGGCAAAGATAACGTTTGGCTTCAGCGTGTTTTTATGATGTTAAAACTGAAAGCTCAAAGGGGAGAAACTGTTTATGTTGATCACCCATAAGCTTGAATCTCACTTGTCTTGCCACTCTGCCACTGTCTTGTCTTTAAAGCACAAAGGACCTGTGCTCGCTTCTTGTCCAAAACACTCGAGAGAACAGCAGCTCTGAGGAAAAAGTACCTGTGTTTCTGAACTCCATCGTGCCAAAGCTGCATCTTTACAACTGCCAAGGCCTCAAAATTCGTCTGGCGCCTCTTCAGGCAACTGGATTTTCTGCAGATTCCGTCGTCATTTCTCCAGAAGTCAAATGTTTGGCTCACACATTGAGAACTTTCTGAGTTGTTATTTAGTAGAATCATAAAAGGGGAACGAGTGAATGGAATGAAAAGTGCACTCAGGTGAGGCAACATGTCCATGACTTGGAGGACTCAACACTTTCTCTGACACGCATGAATTTTTGGTCACGAATGTAAAGAGAAATCTATGCGCCACTACCACTCTGAAATCTAACCCATGTGAAGTGAAATTCTTGCTTACATGGAGACATGTAGGTGAAACATTTCACAATATCACAATATAAAAGCACTTAGAGACTTAGAGGTGTTACTTGTGTAATAGAGATTGTCTTCTTATTCTTAAATACCGCTTCAAGATTGCTTTATTTGTCCCGAAAGGAAATTTGTCTTGGACACAAAGGCTGCCGCGCACTCCAAACACAAACACAATACATGACAGAGGCTAATACAATTAAAGTGCAAGACACAAACCCCCATAGAACATCAAGGCCCTTCTCTATGTCTGAATTTAGGAGACTGACAGATATGGGAATGAATGAGTTCTTGTATCTGCTCAGACATCTTTTCTTGTTTTTGATTGGAACCCTGGAGCGTCGTGAGGAGTCAGCACTGATTTCTATCCTCAAAAAATCTGCTGTGAAGATCTCTCTGTCCACACAAATCAGATTCAGTTTTTCACATACAGACAAGTTACCAAACCACACTTTACTACGCTCTCAATAGCGTTATTCTCTGTTCAACTCCAAATACCCTGAGTCTCCACAAGAAATACAGTCTCTGAGTTCACATGGACATCCCGCGTCAGGTCGGAATCTATATGTATACCCATTATTTGTATGAATAAATAATATGTAATGGTGGGGGATGTACAGAAAAGGCTAAATAAAGAAAGTTTTGTGTTTTTGTGTTCAACTGTGTGTGTGACACACTTACTACGATCGGCTTAAATGTTGTCTAAGGGAAAATATGTTGTTTTCATTCCTCAAAAACATGTACTTTAAACCAGAGTAATACACAATCAGGTGCTTTATTCATCAGAAAACATCATTATTCAATAATAAACTGTTTTTTTTTTTTCTTTTCCCCATTTGGAGTACGTCAACATGAGAGCACCTGCTATCAATAGACTTTGTGTCTTTTTCAAGCATTTCCTTTGTTCGGGGAAACTGCCTGAGCTAACCAAGAACTCCTTCTTCTGATTTCATTAGTTTTTAGTCACATACTCCTCGCATTTTTTAAAATATTTTAACTTAACTTACACAGAGTGTTTCGGCGACTTTTTTCCATTACTACGTTTTACAGTATAAACAGAGGCTATAAGAATGTGCAATATAGAGTGTCTTATATCCTTTTTCTCAGCACAACCTATAGGCATTTTATTCATTTTCACCAACTATATAAACACACCTGAGCAAAAAGTACTCAAAATTTGTTAAGTTCACTTGGCCAGTTTTTTTATGAACAACAACAAAAGAAAAACAGTCTATTTTGTGACTTCTGCACAATTATTGCTACTTTATATCACTACTAAAACTGCGATATATAATGAATCATAACTTAGCCTCACCAGCACATAAGAAGATGAACAAAAACACATTTTTTAAAGCCTGAATATGTGACCTATAAACAAACACCCACAGGATCTCCATATAAGGAGTTGTGTATGATTCCCATGGCAATTTACCAAGGGTGCACCTGCAGCACAGATCCGTGCCGTGTGAGCACTAAGGGTTAAAGTCAAAGAGGACAAAGTATTCATGTAACAATACAGCTCAAATGTAACAGTGGAGCTGCAATACAGAAGACGGCCTCTTCTGAACCAAGTAGGGGCTGTGTGCTCTTCTAAGTTTAAGTGTTGTGGTGAGATATGCAAAGAAAGTGAGGATCAGAGCCTCAAAAGACAATAAAAGTCAAGAAGAATTCACTAAAACAACACAAAATGGCCCAAACACAGTTTAGATTATTGTCTTGCCCTATAAAGCTTCGACTTCGAGTTGAACGAGCTTCTGTATATCGACAAAATAAAAACATGCCAACCGCCTGTTTCTCCAGAGGTTACCATCAAGTTTATTGCAATTACAAAAACTGTACAGTAGTTATGGGGCTGCTGCGGCAGAGTGACATGTCATTCTCACAGAGGAAGACAGATGGCTGCTCATCTCAGACTCAGAGCAGCAGAGTGATTTGCTCTCCAGTGAAGTGGATGATGTGTTAGTGCTGTTTCCGAGTTGTTCCAGATGTGGTAATTACGTACACTCGTATATATAGTGCTGCGATGCACACACACAGCGTGAGGTGATGCAGAATCCCCCCCCATATGCCACTCTGTAATCCCAAAAGCTACAATGGTATGAGGGAGGATAATGAGTGAAAATTATCTCCTGATGAATTCTTAGGAAATTAGGGGATTGTAGAAATGATTACCTGTCACAGCAGGTAGAACATTTAATTAAATTCTTTCCTTACAAATATACAGAGGTTACATCTGCAGCACATGAGGGAATAATATTTAGCTGTGACACCTTTGTGTCATTGCTAGATTTTTATATTCCTGTTGCAGATTACCTGTGCAAGAATGAGTATAAATGCCCTCAAACTCAACTCACACCGGGCGCCTGTTCCAGCCAATTACACTGATGTACAGCGTTCAGCTTGTGTGTGTGTGTGTGTGTGTGTGTGTGTGTACAGCAACACATATGCAAACACAGCGAGAGGCTGGATTCTCCGTGAAAATAGGAATCATAGTGCCCATAGCCGTAATCCTCTCATCACAAGTACTAACCACACACACACACACAGGCATGTATGAATGGCAGAAAAAAGATAGAGAGAAAACAGAAGGGGGACAGGAATAAACACACACACACATACAGGGGGAGAGACACCAAACACACACACACATTAAGCACACACAAGTGCACCTAATCTGAATTGCAGATGTTATTTTTGTGGCCTCTCTGTCTGCCAGCACCGCCATGATGAGCCGTCCTCGTTAGCACCAAGACTTTTAGCTGTAATTATCTGGTAATGGCACTTAGCCCATCAACTCCTCCTCTGACGTGTTCAACTGCACACACACACACACACACGTTTGTGCTTCATTCATAGTGAGGACCCTTCTTGATAAAATGCATTCCCGAGCCCCTTACCCTAACCGTAACCATAATTCTTACTCCCCCCCAAAAAAAGGAGACCCAGATACGTACACCCCCAGTACACCACTTGTACTTACCAGCAGTGGCGGTTCTAGCTTGAATGACACCCTGGGCGAGACTCCCCTCGAGCACCCCCCGAGCAAACTGTGATATATATATATATTATATGTCCACAAGGACATCTCAAATATATATACTACTTGCTACTGCAATGTCACAAGATTTATTTCCGTCCAGTGTTGCATTCATTTTTAACCAAGATCTTGTATTGATGATGGGAGAGTCGGGCCACTGAGCAAAGCCTTCTCCAGCACATCCCAAAGATTCTCAATGGGGTTAAGGTCTGGACTCTGTGGTGGCCAATCCATGTGTGAAAATTATATCTCATGCTGCCTGAACCACTCTTTCACAATTTGAGCCTGGTGAATCCTGGCATTGTCATCTTGGAATATGCCCATGTCATCAGAGAAGAAAAAAATGCATTGATGGAATAATCTGGTCTTTCATTATATTCAGGTAGTCAGCTGACCTCATTCTTTGGGCACATAATGTTGCTGAACCTAGACCTGACCAACTGCACCAACCCCTTACCTATTTGCTTAGTTAAATTCAGGTGGCAACTTTTTTTTTTGGCCAGGCAGTGTATAAACAAATGTAACAAGTTCTGTGGGGAAAAAATAAATAATACAATTTAAATTCAAAATTAAATAGAGAAAAATATTTCTCAATTGAACAAATCCTTCATTGGAAAATGAAGGATGGAAAAACACACTTATAGAGGCCAGTTATTACAGGATAAATATAGCAAAGATATACACAACAATAAGAGTATGAATTAAATTATTTGGAAGAATAACTGACTTTAGCCCACAAATTCTCCGTTTCTCCCTTGCCCATACCAGTAGGCATCAGCAGGCATCATTTTTATTTTTAATCGTGCAAATAATATTTTTTTAAGATCTTGTGGCACCTTGGGCACTTGCCCACTTCGCTCATATGAGAAACCACTACTGCTTACCAGATCCAAATCACTCACTCACTACTCCAGATCTCTCTAAAAACACAATAAATAAAAATTAAATAAAACTTCTTCCTGCCCAGAACTCAGCCTGGGGGCTAAACCGTAGTCTCCCTGCTAACAGACCTGGACTGGACCACCAGCACACTCCACATCAGTAGGTCTGTGCAAAAGAATTTTAATCTAACCTCTGACCTCTAACCTAAACCCAATTCTAACCCTAACCCTAAAACTGGGTCTTAACTCCCCTAAAAAAGCCCTTTAAAGATGTGAGGACCAGTCAGAAATGTCCTCACTCTGTATGGTTTGTACGATTTATGCGATAACCCTAACCCTCACAAAGTGACGAATACAAGAACACACACACACACTCAGACACACACATACAGACAAACATAAAAAGCAGCACACGCCACTGAACCTAATTCCACGAACACAAGCAGATGTACACAAATACAAAAATGTTTACACAGACAATGAGCCCACACAGAAACAAATTTGAAATATGTATTCACTGTTATCTGTGAGGCAGAGGAAGAATGAAGACATGGGAGAGGACGAGGTAGAAGGGTTGGACATGTGTTGGCTGCATTTTCATTTATTTATTTATTTTAAATAAAGAGAGACAGAGCCTTTATTGCGCCAAGTTTATGAGGCCAGATGTGGCATATTAACGGCTCCTTTCACGACGTCGAAACAGCTTATCGCCGCAACAAAGAAGGAACTCAGTGGGGAAATTTCACAAAGAGAGGAGCAGCAAAACTGCTGATTGAGGTAAAATGAAATGGACCAAGAGAGATTGAAGAGAGAGTGAAAGACGTCGACAGAAAAGATGGGGAAAAAAACAGCAGGGTGGGGGAAAGAGCTGATGCAAATGGAAAAGACCTGGAAGGGGAATTTGAATGTTAATTTCCCTTTTTTTACAGCTAAGTTTTATTGCAGAGTTGAAAAAACACTTAATTTGTTAATCTTCTGAAACGTGTCACACACACACACAGGTTCTATCCTTCAATCAGTGAGTGAATGTGAACCGGGGGGCGGTTAAAAACTTTTTCCCGACAGGAAACACAATAAAGTTGTGGGTCATAAAATTCAAAACAGTGAGGTGTCACTGAAATGCTCCATTATGTCAAAGATTAGTTGCAGTGTTGGAGGATTCACATTACACACACAGAAATGAAATGTCATCCTTTGTTAATAATTTAACTGGCAGTAGTGGTGACGCACTCTGACTCAGGTTTTCTGCATTTTCATCTCAACTGCAAAAAAGGTTTTATAAGAACATTATACTGTTGCATTATGGACGAGGGTATGAGGGACTGTTCATTCTTCTTTTTTGATCATTTTGGCTGTGTTCAGTGCAAAAAAATGTGTCACTGAAAGCCAGTCAAACTGCAATTTTTGATCTCACTTCCATTAGAGCATAATACATTCTTATCAATCTGCGCTTTTGCCTTCGATGTGGTCATTTTTACTGCTCTCCACTAGGTTGTGTCACTTTTGACGGTAATCAATCTGCATATGGAGAAAAAACATGGTATTTCCACTAGATGGCACTGTCACAAGTGTAGCTGCTAATCAATGATACTGTATTATCCCAGGCTGTAATAATTCAACACATTTTTTTTTTGCATGTATGATATTGAAAAGAAGTCTAAAAACATGGTGGCATCATGACAAAAACCTTTAAACATTTAAAGACATTTAAAGGGTAAAAATGTCTAATAAAATAGTATTTCGTATCAATAATAAGGTCAGATGAAAAAAATCAGCTCAATGAAAGCAGGATATCATAATGTATAGTGTAACACTTTTTGTACTTAGAGGTACGAGTGTAACTCATATTAGACCCCGGCTCTGTAACGGCTCATTTTAAAAACAATACTTTTATGTAAATTGATGGACAGAAAAAAAAAAATTCAGTGCTTTAACCTAGAGCTAAATATACTCTGAGGTGAGCACATCACGATTGCATCACTAAGCTCAAGTCACTTTTGTAAACAGATTTAAGACTTTTCCCGTCATTTGAGAAACTCCCCCAAATATTTTATGGCTATTTAAGTGGGAGGTAAAGAGAGGGAGGTAGAGTGCACTTAACCACCTGGATGCTCCACTCTCTCTCTCTCCAAATGTATAACTAATAAGAGTCTGCCATGGGCTCCATTTAGCAGAGGAGAGGAATTAGGAAAAGGAAAGAGACAGAAAAATGGTGCACAGTGCTGTGAAAGTGGGAAGTGTTAATGTCACTGAAAAAAGGTTTAACAGAAGAACAGATTACAGCGTGACCACAGTCATTTTAAGGGTGTAAAGACTGTTGTATCGCCACAATTCTGCTCATTACTGGAGTCAACAGATAACCCCCACTTCACCATAACAATGTTTCTTCACAGTGCAGCATGCCTGAAAGTAAGAAACTTGATCTGATCTTTGCAACTTTAGGTCCAAAAGTAATTAAAAAAGGTCACTATAGATTCTTTCTTTAAATTTAGCTTTACCTTCCTGCTGGCAAACAGCCGACGTAATCTCACTGACATAGTATGGGGTCGAGAGAATTTGCTTTAAAGCAGACTTCTTTTGGCAATCACTCTGAACTTAGGGACAAAATCTATAGAAAGACTATTGACAGTGTCGTTTGTTGGCTCCTGTCAGTGTGAGACTGCAGATTCTCTTTAAACCTGTAGGTTTGCAATGAGAGAGTAATCTTTGGGAAACCTTGGTCAAACTTAATAGACATCAGGCCAAAAATATCATGTGTTGAACCTAAGAGCGATGTGTCACAGTAATGCCTGCAGCTTTCCCCTGCTTTATATCTATTGATATATGATGATATTTCACTGAATTCCAAAGTAAAAGTGCTTGTTTTGATATGGATCGATGTATACTTCACAAGAATGATGCTAAATGAATCTATTAATATCAAAAACAAAGAATTCAATCTAAAACTAAGTAAATAATAATGTGGACAAAACAAGCTTATATATCATTTAAAGTTGAATGTAATACATTTAATAATGTGACAAATACATGAAGTGGAGGTCCCAGGCCATGTTTCATTATAACAAGATATTAAGTGGTGGACTGCATGTAATTGATTGGGGGGGTCACATTAGGCCCACGGGCCACCAGTTTGACACCTCTGTGTTAAACTGCTCAAAGGTCATCAGGGTGTTTGTACACCCTGATAAAGACTTGCGGCTGAAACATGTCAGGCTCATATTTGTTTTAAACTGTTTAACATGACCGAACCACTACACTCAAGGCGCGTTAATAGTTTTAAAGGACGTGTCTTGGGAGTTTTTCTTTGTCAGAACTTGTATCTGTTGTCCACCGACCATCACAGATCTCCAAAGACCTCCAGCAAACCATACAATCAATGTAACCTCAGTCAGTTTTTCATGGTCACTTATCACAGATGTATACAATACTTATACTGCACATTGGGACAGTGGAAAACAACATAAATCCAAGAACACAGAGTGCAATGAACCTTTTCTACAGAGCACTTCACATGTAACACCCAAACGCCTTGTTCAGAAATGAGTGCTTCTCTTATTATGAAACTTTAACGAAATGGCTGAGTCGCCTTCACGACAGTAGAGTTCGGGGAAACGACTGCACAGAGCACCAGAGAGCACAGAATCTTCACGATGAGCCGCAGCAACTCTGCAACAGTGACAAGTCCAAAGAGCTTCCATATTCAGAGCAAACTCTGCCCCCGGCTCATCCATCAAATCCCAAATGAACTGTCACTCTTAAAAACACATTTTCTTTTTTTTGGTAACCCTAACCCTAACCCATTGGTTGGAATGTTGGACCATTTTATGCACTCACTTCAGCTTTGAGAGACTGTTCTGTGGAGCACCGTTTTTTGCAGGGAAAAAGGAAACAAATGTGATCTTTATGTAGTGTATAGTCTAAGGAAAACAACTATTGAATGATTTGAACGTGTGTTTGTTTGAAATTACATGTTTTTAGCTTCAAAATTCATGCTGAGAGATAAGTGATTTTTTTATTAATTGTAAGACAAGTGTGCTCTGATGACTGACCACACAGAGGCACTCCAACCAAATATGCAAACCCTGTACTGTATATCCTCAGCTTTTATCATATATATATCTATATATAGATATATACATAGATAGTTACATATACTGTATATATATCTATATATAGATATATACATAGATAGTTACATATACTGTATATATATATATATATATATATATATATATATGTAAATGATATTTTTCTCTGATTTCTCCTAAATAGTCGATGCAAATGACTGTCAGCATAATTTTCAAGTCATCAACCAACGAACCATGCTTTCGGTAACAAAATCGTCTTCATGAATGACAATGTACCATCTCATGCTGCAAGGAATACCTTCACATCATTGGCTGCTATGGGCATAAAGAAGTGAGAAACTCATGGTGTGGCCCGCTCCTCCCCTGACCTCAACCCTATTGAGAACCTTTGGAGGATCCTCAAGCAAAAGATCTATGAGTTGTGGGAGGCAGTTCACATCCAAACAGCAGCTCTGGGAGCCTATTCTGACATCCTGCAAAGACATTCAAGCAGAAACTCTCCAGTGGTTCAATGGATGCAAGAATTGTGAAGCTGCTGTCACATAAGGGGTCCTATGTTAAAATGTAACTTGACCTGTTAAGATTTTTGGATTGAAATAGCTTTAGATTTCAGTAAATATGACCTCCTAATGCTGCAAATTCAACAATTTTCAGTTCTTTACAACCTATAAAACGTTTTGAAACTCTGTTGTGCGTAATCATTTGGAACAGTGCATTTCAAGTTTTTTATTTTGGAAAAAAATACTGTTTTCATTGGGAGGTTTGTTCAAAAACATTCGGTTAACAGTTGATGACTTGAAGACTATCGACTATTAAGGAGAAATCGGAGAAGAACGTGGTGTATAAGGTCTAATAGTCATATATTGCATGAACCGTGCATGCTTAGTAAAATGGATGAGGATTACAAAAGACTCACAGAGGTGGGGACAGTTTTTATAAATTTAATATATCAATATATATAGATATTTATCAACAGCTTGATTTCATAGAAACGTGAGTGAGACCATTTTGGCATACAGTACACATAATCCATGTAAGTACAGAAAATGCTAAGTTTTTAACCGCCACCCCGCCCCCTCAACCACCCCTTTGCTCAACCCCCCCCCCACAACACATAACACAGAAAAACAGAGAGAGAGAAAAGAATACAGGAGCACAAAACAAGGCACCAATAAATTAAAATGAAAACCCCTCTTAGAAAAGGAAAAAAAAAAAAAGAAGCACAACAACAAAATCTACTCAACTGAATTAAATACGGTAAAAAAACAAACTTTATTGTTGTTAAAAAGCTAACTAAAGTATAAGAGGAAAAGACAGGAGGGGGGGACTAAAACAAAACCACTTTGGCAGATTATTAATTTTTAGTTACAATCAAGTAGTAAAGAAATCCAGTGCTCGTGTGTACAAATAAATCCATATATAGTCTACACTCCTTTTTGTTTGTTTGTTTGTTTGTTTTACCCCCCCAAAGGTTTATGTACATCTTTTTTTTTTTTTTTTACATTTACATTGAAAACATTAAAAAAGTTCTGTTCGCTGTATGAAAACGTATATTTACAAGTCATGATTCAAAACCATTCCACCGTACCACAGGACCCCCCCCACCCTCTCAACCCCCCCCCAGAAGAACGTTATCTCTTTACACAGTGCAGAAGGCTTCTTGAAAAGTTTTGTGCAACCAACAGCGTAATAAAAAAAAAAAAAAATATATATATATATATGCCTGTTGTACTGTATGACTGAGGAATGGACTGTGTGTGTGGATGTTTGAGATTTCCTTCAAGACCATGACTTATCGGCAACAGTTTTTGACTGGACAGAAATGCAAAAGAAAAGAACCTGAATCCACTCTGGAGTGAAATGATCCAGCGCTGTTATTTATCAAAAATGTCACCCCTGTACTGTAAAACCCACCACAAGAGTCACACCCACAGGATTTCACAACTCCCTCCCTCCCTCCCTCCCTCCAATGTAGGCGACAGAATTATTCAAAAAGACAACATCGTGTAGATCAAATATGAAAAATGGGAATAGTTTGGTTAGGAAAAAGAAAAAACTACAAATCACAGACTTACAGCGCAAAAAAACCCCACATGATAATATATAAGAAACCAGTTGGTGAAGGAAAGTCACTGGGTCAACAAGAGTTAAATGCCAGCCGAGTCGAGTCAATGATGGTCCAAACTGTAGCCGGAGGCGAGGAGGAGGAGGAGGAGGAGGGGGGAGCAGCCTCTCCTGGCTGAGCACGCTCTATTGCCTGTTTGCTGGTTCACTTTTTTTTTTCCCCTCTCTCAGCTCCAGGGTTTTCCTTGTTAGTTTTCAAATTTCCAGTTTATTTCCTCCAGTGGTTTTTTTCCCCTTGTGTGTGTGTGTGTGTGTGTGTAGACTGATAGCCCTTGCCAAAAGAAATGTGTTGATGGTGATGAAGATGAAATATGTTGAAAATGTGTTTTATATCATGCATGAGAGTGGGAAGAGGTGAAAGAAATGTTCTGAGCAGACAAAGACTGGTATTAGACGAATGCACAGAAGGAAGACAGTTAAGCACAAATCAGGGAACAACTACACAAGATACCAGGTTATTAGGAATGTTAGCGTTCGCTTTGATCAGTTTAGTTGACAGATTAGTCTGACTTATTGAGAAGCAAGTTGCAGCGTGCACTAGGATGTGTTGGGAGTAGCTCAACATCCAGATAACTTTATACCATTAAAATTAAGACTTAAATGTTAAGAAAACAGAAAAATAAGAAGAAAAAATGTCCTTCAACAGGTGCACCTCGTGCATCCTAGACAAAAAATCTCATCGTGATCACACATAGTGAAATCACCCTTTAATCTTGAGCAGAAACAACATGAGGCAAAATCAATCAAATGGGCTCACAATTCTTATCAAACTCAAATATCTCAACCATTTCCCCTCTGATTTAAAATATATACATGGACAAATGAGTGTTTCTGAGTCAATAAAACATCACATATAAACTAAAATAAGTGATTATGTGGTCATTTAGTTTCACTGATAGTAAATTTAGAACATAAAGTTTTAAACGTACGCCATGACTTTGTCCTCGACCTAAATTATTTACTGTCAAGCTTTTATCAGTTAGTGAAATTAAATAAGCAGTCTCTGCAAGAAGAACAACTTTACACCCTGTTTTTAACGGAGTGATGTGTGAATGCCCACGGAGGTTGTTGTAAATAATAAATCGCTTCACTTCAACACAGACACAATCCCTGTTTCATGTGGATTCATGGAAACTAGCAAGTGCTACATTATAATACTCAAAGACTGAATCAGTAGATGATGAACAAAAAAAACACATCAACTGACCTGGTGACACACACACACACACACACACACACACACACACACACACACACACAATTCAAATCTTGGCCCTTAAAACCAGTTCCTGCCTCATTAAGACCAGATTTGCGTCTCCTTGGTCCCGACAAGGTCAGTGTTTACGCCAGAAAAGAGGTAACAAATACACGTACACACATAAGTGAGGCCTTATAAGGTTGACCTTTTGTAAAACAATGATATTGGAGCATTATTATTATTATTATTATTATTATTAATAAGTAAATACGCACAGCAACACAGCAGAAGCCCAGACAGCGGCACACGGTCGTCTGCACCAGCACAACTGCAACCTTCACTACGCCGTGAGCGACGGAGGAATCTCTCGCGAATTCTTCCCCGTGCGCCCTTCAGTGCTCTCAAGGTGGCCACAAAGTGGATCAGCCAATATGTCTCCCACACTGTAGCAATAATAACTTCTACACTGCCGCGTCAATTTATTCTCGACTACCTCCGAAGCCTCGGTACAGAGCTCCATTAGACCTGGAGCGAACATGAACATGAACATGAAAGAAAGTGCGCTGTCACAGTAGTGACTCAGTCCAGGGTTCAATCTAGCGGCAGGTTTGTCATTTCATTCATTTCAAATTCACACATATATATATATATCTTTCTTGGGAAATCTTTCAAGAACATCTTCCGACCTTCAGGCTGGGGTTTATTTGAAGAATATCCTGATATTCTGATACTCAAAATGACCGCAGTTTATGCCGAAATAGAGACATGCCCCTTAAACTGTTCCCAGGCATGTCTAAATCTAAATCCTGCTTAAGAAAGAAAACCGTGTATGAGCTGAGTCACAGTCTGTCCACCGTGTAATATGTTTTATTTTACTTCATCAGAACAAAGTAAAGATGAAGGGAGAGCCGGCTTCCCCTCCTCGCGCTCACGTTAGTGAGTCTTTAGTGAGACAGTGGATGGCTTTGAAGACTATTTACCTCCGCATGTCACTCACCACCTACACTTCATCTCCACAGCTGTGCATCGTAAACTGAGGTGAACGCCGTCTTTCTGCGAGAGGGGCGAGAGCCAGAATGCTGCAGCAGGACATCAGCACTTTAAATTCAGTGCTACCCCTGAAATACTACCCCTATTCTAGTAATACAAAGAGGTGAAGTATTCCATTAACATTAGTCAGATTTCTTATACTAAGAATGGAAGACAAGTGAGGTTTGTAATTAAACATAAGAATAACAATAATAATAATAATAATACAAAATTATATTATAAGTGTTCTTGACATAATCAAAATGCCCCCAATTGAGACTACAATTGTAAAATGGCCATGATATAGCAGCGTCTGGTAATTCACTACTACAACACATTATGAGCAATTATTACAATATTCAGGGAGCGGGCGCATTATTCCGTCTGGTTGAATGGGCTGGAAGCTCGTCTGTGGTGATTCAGTGGAGAGATCAGTCCTTAATGCCGCTTCACACGTCTCATCTCCACACAGCTTTCACATCAGCTTAATCAGCCTCTGCAAATTTGTCATCTGTTCGTCCAAAAAGAGCGCGACACTCACACGACTGCGTTCAGCAGTCAGTGACAGCGGGGAAGTGATTTCTTCTAAAATGTGGGCTTTTCTTTCAACACTGACTCATCCACAAAACACACAGCTAAGTTAATAAAGAAAAAAAAAAAAAATACGTGGCAGTGATCAGGCTCTGAATCACCAAAGCCAGTGGTGTGAATCTCCTGAAACCCAGGCTGATATTTTAAAATGCATTCATCGTCTAAAACTAAGGTCAAGTGATTGGAAAATGAAAAGGACGACGATGTTAAAGAGCAGCACGGAAAAGACTATAGCTTTATACAATGCAGTGTTTTCACCGTTTCCTGTGTGAGGATATATCTTAGGAACCAGCTGATGTTCCCTAAGCTGATGTTCATTAATATTAGTTTTTTAAATCATCTTCATTTATATTACGATTCATATTGTGGCTCAAAAAGGCCAAGTGAAACTGACAGTAGCAAACACAAACAAAAAAAGCAACTCTGCACAAATGATCAAATTCAAGTTCTGTATCAACTGTATTCGTCGATACCTGGTATCGTGGAAGAGGATTACCCACAATCCTTTGCCTTCTCTGCCCAGATGCTTGTTGCCTCGAGGCAGCGTCCTCCACTGGCACAAATCCTCCCAGTCCTGCGTCCCGCCTCACTCTTTCCACCCCAAATTCACCTCCACATATGGAGACACCACCCATCATTTGTTTGTCCCCTCTCCGCCCTTGGCTACATTTATACCCTCCACAAACAAAGTTATGTTGGGGAGCAAATGTGAAAGACTGCGAGTGTGAACAAGGACGACATGTGTGTCTTGTCGACGCAGGGAACTGCGGGAATCTATCACCATGAGCTCCTGCAGACGTGAACAAATCAGCTCTCACAGACGCCGAGTGCATATTTACAACAGCAAAAACAGACAAATAAATAACCAGTCTGAGAAATTAAAGGAAACGCAAGCTGGCTTTTTCCCCCCTTGTACAGTGACCAAACAGCCCTCTATTTACAACGTGCACTGAGACAGTCAAATAAGGTTAGTTCGGATGAAATCATTAAGCAGCCTTTCATAAACCACTACTACTAACAAGAGGCAGAGAGACGAGAGGAGAGGAGAGGAGCAGAGGTTACTAGCACTAACAACTAGCACTGAAGGAAGTGAGTAGAGTTGCTAGTCGTGGTAGTGATATTAATCCAGTGGAAGAAGTATGATGTGTACATGTCACCCCTGCTCCTTCTCTTTCTCCTCTGCGTTGCACTGGCCTCATTGCTGCGGTGAGAGGAGGGGCCTGGATGGGGACTGGGGGGAGGGCAGGCCTGCATCCCACCCCTCAGGGATAACCATCATCCTCCAGACTGAGAGCCACACGCTGCAAACAGCAGATAAAAACACTGTTACCACAGCAGGCTGGTGAAAGAGGGAGAGGGAAGAAAGAAAGAAAGAAAGAAAGAAAGAAAGACGACTGGTAGGGAAAACAGAGGCGATATAAGGGACAGATTAAAAGCTCGGCAGGACTCAAGGAATGTAGTTTCTTTCTCCTCCTCCTCCTCCTCACTTACCCTGACCTTCCTTTTTTTCCCTCTTTCCAATTTACCTCTTTGTCACCACCTCCTTTAATGGCCGTTTCTGTGCTGGGAATGCAGCACGGACGCTTATGATTCCTCTGTCTGAGTTACCACATTGTGACCAAAAGAAAAGGACAGGAAAGGAAAAGAAATAAGAGGGGGGAAAAAAGAAAAAGAAAAAGTTCTATTATTTACTTCTTTGTAAAGAAGCAAATAATAGAATATAGAGACCAGAGTACAGTCCTCTGTTTACTATCAGTGAGGAGCAGTTGTTACTTCAACCTTGAATCTTAATACAACTCCTGTTGGTACCTGTTTAGTGTGTGTGTGTGTGTGTGTGTCTCTTCTGTGATCATGCCAGTGATACCCAGAATTCTTTGCCTCCTTTCTCCACGGAGCACCACAAAGAAATCTGTGTTACCATGCCAACCGATCAAAGCGCTCTCTCTCCCATCCCCCTTGTAATTCATTTAGCTGCCCTTCCCTGCTCGCTCAGCCATACCAAAAAGCAACAAACTCGCTGGGGTAAATGTCACAAGTGTCCCAATAACATGTGGCCTCGACATTTAAAACACATTCGAGTGCGGCTGCAGCCGGCACTGTCCCGCCACGTTTCTAGAAGACTGTATGCAGCTATGTGCGCTGTGATATCGATTCTTAAGAATGCATCTATATCAAAGAGAAATCAACAGGGCAGTCCTCACATTTCTGTGCAACCACTCAAACATAAAAAAAAACAAAAACAAAATATGACCTTACGTCTACCGATTACTGTCCTTGTTTCTGATTTATGCTCCCATTTTTTATTTTTAGAGTACTACTTAAGGGATGATATAAATATAAACTTCACATCATGGCAATGTCATGGCTAGAGCTGAAACTACTGAAATTACTCGATGAATCCATTGATCAATCTATTTTGGCAATGGATTCATTGGTTTGAAGCTTTTCTTCATTATTAAAACAAGGTTTCTGAGGTTTCAGCTTCTTAAATGTGAATATATTCTTCATTTCTTTGCTCCATATAATGAATAAATCATTAAAAGTGAATCATTTTGGTTCGTGGACAAAACAAGACAGTTGAGAACGTCTTCTGACATTTTACGGACCAAACAATCGATAATGAAAATAATTGTTAGCTGCAGCTCTAGTCGTGGCGTTACAGTGCTCTTCTAAAACGAAGTCAGTCCCGTGCTTTACTGTCCTCCCTGTATGCTTTTCTAGCGATCCTATAGCATGTTTCAACACTCTTCTATAAACAGATGCCGCTGCAGTGGCTTACGTTTATTATCCGAGCTCCCACTGGCTCACTAATGCATGGATGGCCATTTGTTATCATTTTAGCAGCAACAAAAACAACAGAGAAACTCCTCCTCTCTGACAAGCACGCTGCCTTCCATGTGGCACACAGACTTTACCTCTGCATCAGCTGTTTCTGTAAACAAAAGGTGAGATGTGCCTATGTGGCGAGTTTGTCTCCAAGAAAGAGGACAAACGCTCCCACAACCGCAAAAAAGGAACACAATGTTTAAATAAATGGGATGCCAGGTTGGCGACAAGGACGGGGCGTTGATAAATGTCTGTAGGACTATGGACGATGAAGGTGAATGAGGTGAACGCTGTGCAGTAGTGAAGAGCGTGTATGCTTGTAGGTTTCAATGATCTCGGTAAATGTGATGTGTGAACATTTTTTTTTAAAACAGGCCTACATGTAACAACAAACTGCAGATCCTCCCAAATCTCAGATATCCCAAAAAAAATCTCCTTCCTTTCTCCCGCAGATCCTCTCATTTGCCGCTGGAGAGCATCGGCGCGCCCGAGTACCAGTGAGAGTTGCTGTCTGTGATGCCGCCCCCTAGAGGAAGTGCTATGAACGGCTGACTGTGGCTGCCACTCACTGCAGGGTAGATGTGGCCGATGGAGTCGCTGTTTCGGCCGATGTGGATCTCGTCGTCGTCGTCCTCCGTGGTCTTGCGGTAGACGGGGTTGTCGAAATTCATGCTTTTGGTGTTCTTGCGCCGCCAGTTGCGCCACACCAGGTAACCACCGGTGCAGAGTAATCCGATGACCACTGTGGCAAGGATAGGGACTGCATGTGTTTAACACACACAACAACAACAACACACGGGCGGGAGCGTTAACACAGCCCAGGGGACACAGAGCGGCGCTTTAAGCACTCTCACACACGCACACACACACACACAAACACACCGGCCACGCTTTCCTTCATCTGCTGAGGGCTCATTAGTTTCTGACTCTTTTTTAAAAGTCAGATTTAATCAAAGGTAAATCTGTGAACATTTTTAAGGAGAGTACACTCACTAAGAGCAGAAAGAAGCAGTCACCAGGGGCACAACATTAAAGTTGTGTTGTTGTAGCACAATTTATTTTTGTAGTCTATCACTGATTACCAGATATTTAACGTTTGTTTTTTTTAACTTTCTTTCTTTCTTTTGAGTATGAAATTCAACAACTACAAATCAAATGTAAACTGTATACAGGAAAAGGAAATAATTAACTTGTAGAATCAAGAAATCTAGAAATGCAATATGTAATGAGATGGAATAAAATATGTCATTGCATGGAGAGCAACTGAAAGATATATACAATAATTATCTTTGTGTTATCCTTTTTTGCATAGTTCTTTGATACCCTTACATATTATTATCACCATTAAATTTACACAAAAATGAGGAGTTATTGTATTTGTTGCAGTTTGAATGGCACTATCAATATTGTTTTTCGTAAGTATGAATGAATATCGTGGAATTGCTATAAATGTATGCACATGTTAAGTACTGTACATTGTGGAATTCTAATGATGAAGAATATATATAAAAAACAGATATCAGTGTTTCACTCACAAGTACTGAATGACTTTCATCTTCATGCCACAAAAAGGTGCTTGTTTATCATCACAACACTGTGGCAATCGGCATCTTCTCGCAGCACAAGGCAGAACATTTCTTATATTTGGGTACATGTGCTATTTTCCTGGGTGAAATGTGCCGTACACTGCATCTACCAGGCGTAGCTATTGTTCAGAACTTCATCTACAAAAGGTTGTGGTAGCGAACCACCGTGGAAACCCTGTATCTACCCATTATGATGATTGTTTTGTAAATGAACAGAAACTATGAGCCTCCATACTACTGTACACACACGACATCTAATTGCATTCCCTCTCATTCTCAGTGCGGACTCATCAAAAACACACAGACACATGCACAAAGAGCAACAATAAATCCCTGCATGCACTTTCACGCATGTACGGCAAACCCCAACATGCACACACACACACACCTGCACACACGGACTGAACATCAAGGTTTTGCCTTTAAATCTTCTACCATTCAGTTCCTAATGCTTGAGATTAGACCGTTTATTAGCATTTTAAATTAAAAATGACTGAAGTGCATTTCAGCATATGATCTTCATGCTACATTTGGGCATAATTTTGGAGTTCCACTGCTGGTGTTATTGTATGGGGGGGAAAATGGACAGGGGAGAAAGAATGAGATAGAACAGGGGGGTGGGCGGTGATGAGATTAGCTCAGTCTCCTTCCATTACCATGTCAGCATGGCTGCTGCCAAGTTGCCCCACAGGACCTGTGCATGTGTGTGTATGGATAGATGTGAGCAATTGAGAGACCATGAGCAAAATGAGTTGTGTGTCAATGAGGATGTGCGTGTAAGCCCCCCCCTTCCTAATTGCACTTTTGTTGGGTAGGCTCTTGAGATCCCTGTAAGAACGGGTTGGAAACCCCAGATCCTCCTTTGTTCTCCGAAATCTCACTTGTTTTATTATTAAAAATCCGCTTTTGGATCATTTAGAAAATTCTATGCCAATTAGGGAGCGGCGGAACAGCTTGACTTTAGCTAATAATGATTGTTGGGCCGTGTGTCCCTGGTGGAGCTGTGGGTGGGCGTGGTGCAGAAATCTGGCCCTGGCGGACCTTTAACAATAATTACTGTTCCAAAGCTGCCAAAAAATGCAGAATGGGGCGATTTATGGCTGTGATGAGGGAACTGGATGGGGGAGGAAGTGGATAGGGCCGACAGTCGCTGTGCTTGATTTAATGAGCTGATATCACAATTTTTTAAAATGAAGAGAGAAGAAAAAAAAATCCCTCATGATGCATGCGTCTAAAATTCAATTCACTTAAAATAACTTATTCAATATTAAGGATGAAAGAGAGCTCAATTAACAACATATGACGCTGTAGGGCCGTTTGCACATTCAGCTGATTTCTCTGATAGGTTAGCCATTAAAGAAATACATACTTCTATCGAATTGAATTGAAATCAGCGCTCACATAAGAGATTGACATTACTAAGCTGGTGCAATTGTGAGGAAAATCATTGACTTTGTGAGCCTGAACATTATTAATTCAGCGACTGTGTGTAATGGCATAATATTTTTCCCACTTTAAACTTTAAAATTTCCTCTGCCCCAGGGTCAAAAACACAGTTTTATCTCATTAATGTGTCTTTTTCGTTTCCTCCACCTTTCGCTAATGTGTAAAAGATTCTCAGTCTGCTGGGTCAGAGGAGTGAACTCATCGTAGCGTGAGCGAACTGTATGATCAGTCAGGGAGCAGGGCATAACTTAGCTGGTCAGACGTGACAGGAAAACATGAATTCTAATTGTTTGTTTGTTGATAATGATAAAAAATGCAAAGGCATGGTCATCCCTGAATAATGAGGCTTTGAGTACTGATGGATAGAACCTGACAAAACTATTATTACTACCGTATAGCCGTCAAATATCACTGCTATGACGGACACAGGTCACAAGTACTCACATACAGGTACAACATGCAGGACTTGAGCGACGGGCAGGGACGAAGAAGCAAGGAGGGAGAAGCAGGCAGGCGAAAAAAAGCAACAAATGTAACCAGAAAGTACTCACCAATAGGAATGACTATCCCCAGAACAGCTACCGTGATGTTGTTGCCTATCAGATAGTGATCACTTGAAGCTGGAAGGAATAGGGGAGAGTAAAAAAAGAAATCATAAAACTGTGAACAAAGTTTGGTTTCAAAATCATCCACCACAAAGCAAAAGAATAGAGAAAGCTCGGCATTATGCTATAAAAACATATTTACATAAAACACGGGCGCAGAATACGTCGGATTTCACTTTGGACTGTGGACAAGAGCATGTGCAAATGAAAGGCTGATGGATCACATTCATGACTTATATGTGAAGACGAGGGGCGAAAAAAAAAAAGCAATTTCAGAAAAAAACATCACACCATATATTGTTCCACGACAGGATTCAAAAAACAAATCTAGATTTAGAAAGAAATGCATTATTGGCGTGAGGCTTAAAACAGTCTGGATGTCCTTGTGACCTTGTGTGGAAACATTCTTTTTCTCCGGCTTGTCTTCATATTGTATCATCATGCAACCCAGGACACATTTGTATTAAAACACCACTTCAACAGGCTCCTACTATCACAAGCATTACCAAAAGGCCGCAGTGTGGTGCTCAGATGGCCTTGATGAAGTCTAGTGAAGAAGAAGATTAAAAGAACAGATCACAGCACTGGCTGTGCTTAATGACTGGCTTATCCAACGAGGAGAAAGTGAAGGCATATATATTATCTCATATATTGATAATTAATTGCCTTTTTAATAAAACACACACACAGACACACTCGGGGACATAAAGTGGTACAGCAGGTGATGAGAGTTCATTATCAGCTGCTGTATTTCTTTATGTTCTGAGTTCACAGAGGCATTTCTATTTTCTTTTAAATGATGTGCGACTTCCATGGATAATTCCATAATATTACCAAAAAAGGCAAAAAAAAGTGAAAATTAAATTTGTTTTTGTCAGTTCTGCATTAAAATATATGTAAAACAATACGACTAATGTTACATATTTAGTCGACGAGTGCATTAGCCAACATTATCTGTTAGCCGCTAATGGCCATTAGCCAAAAAATGTTTCCAACACTGTCTAAATCCATAGAAATCCATATTTACATGATGGATGCTGCTTCAACTTCCAGAATAAAACCCCTTGAGTCGCGTTGATAGATTGTCACTGGCAGCGGCGGTGAAGATTAAGATTCCCATGATGCCACGCTGCTTCCTGACATCAAACTAAATGTCTTTTGTTATTGAAATGAAAATGGCACGCTGTGCGTTTAAATATTGCAATAATAGCTATTGCAAGTCATTTTGTGAGAATTGTAATATCAGATGCACACACTGCTCACCTGCTGCACACCTTTATTAAAACAAGTCCTCCATAGTTAAAGGCCGATAAGAGTTTATGTGCCCGGCTGCAGTAGTGAGATAGTACAGTAGGGGAATGGGCTGCTAAATAACTAACTTTTACCTTGCTTTATTTAATTAACTCAAACTGAAGCCTCATTAAGTTCAGATTAACTTAAAACTTGCTTTCGAGCAAAGGGAGAGGACTGTGGATTTTGCCTCTCATCACTTACTGCACATTGGAAGTGCCTTGGGAGAAATCTCACTCTAATTGTGAACTAATCCTTTAACAGCAAGACAGTCTCTTCTTGTCCACTACTGCTTAAAGATTGATGACTGTTACTGGCATCAGCACCAGCTGTTTTTTTCTCTTCTTTTAATCTCCCGGTTCTCGCTTGCTGCACTGTGCCAGCTGCAGCGCCACACATGTGGAACAGCTGATGCCGGCAAACTTGACAGTGTGCACTGAGTTAGAAATGATAACACATGGCCTGTGAGTTTGGAGAAGCGCCTTCCTTGTTCGTGCCCCATTTTCTCAGCCGTGTCTGCTCCACCTCTCATCTGAGCATCTGTGGTGGGGTGAGGAGGCTGACAACTTCAGAGACTAGAGGAAACATGCTCTTGCTCCAAATGAAAAACCCAGGCCACTAAAGTGATGCGACTATCTGGAGCAGGCATTTATTCACAGAAAATCACTTTGTCTCCACTCCGCTCACTGCTATTCCCCCCCATCCTGTATCTCTTCGTGTATCTCATTGTGTATGCCGTTTCCCCCGAAACAGATTGTCTTTTTTTGAACTGCCATCTCCACCTCTCGAAGGCTGGACTGCCTTGATCCTTTTCCCCACCGCGCTCCCTCCTGTTCCTCTATGGTGTCTTTATCGTTTCACACTCTAACCTCTTTATGTAACACCTCATTTTACTCCTTGCTTTGCCTCATTTCCCTGCTCTCCTCTTGTCCCGGCCCCCGACTCTCACACTCATCTAAAACTTTTCATTATCCTTCCCCGATCCTCTCCCTCTGTTTACCCTTTCGTCATTAAACCTTGCTTTGCTGGTTTTACACTATAATGAGGAAAAGTCTCTGCTGTAAATGCAATAGTGTAAAACGAGAGTTCAAACACTGCACAGCCATTCGCGTCCATCTCTCTCACAAGGTAACCGCTACTTTTATTCTCTTTTGGGCAGTAAACTACATCATATTAGCATCCAAAGAATCCTGGAGAGCACAGTGCTGCAGTGATGCATTTAGAGGCTCATCTTTTGGCTGTTTTGATGAGCAGCGCAGCAGTCCAACGCACGTCTGAGCACCTCTTGTTTAATGTCTCCATGTAGCAAAGGTGAGAAGAAGCAGAAAGCTGAAAATTACAACACAGCATGTGGCGCCCGGCGCTTCGGTTGTGTGCCGCTGTCAAAGATTCTCCTCTGCTTCCAAATGCCATTTACGTCTAAGCATGGCTTTTTGGGCCATTGTTAGCGCCATTTTATTCTGCTGTTGTCTGTCTGGGCAACAAACTGTAAACTAGTATTATTTCTTGCGCGCCAGTAAAGCTTGGTTGGTGTGAGAACAAAAAAAACTGCTGCCAAGGAGAGAAAGTGAAAGAGAGGAGGAGGAGGAGGAGGAGGAGGAGGAGGAGGAGAGACTAAGAGGGTGAGACCGAGGAGACAAAGAGAGTGAGAGAGGCTGTCAGAAAGTAAGGATGAGTGATGAGAGTTGCAAGGCAGAAATGGAGGGGACTGTCATTTGTTAGCGCTGACAGCTCTGTTACACGCTGCTCATCAGGGACCAACAGCAAGCAGCCCGAGAGATACCCTTATGCATTTAGTTGCATGTATATCTTCGTGAAGACGGAAAAAGGTAGAAACCAAATGCAAGCGACAACATTTTGGCGGGTTACTACAACTTTAGCCTTTTTTTCAGACCGTTAAAGACCTGGTTTTGAGGCCACGTCCAGACGGTAAAGTGTAAATGATCTTCTTCAGCATCGTTTCAGTGGTTCTGTGTGGATGGAGATATTTCCTGAAAAGATGCCGTGTTTACAGGGAACTGAAGAAGAAGTAGATGGTAACTCGAAACACTGACGTTCATATGACAGAACTGTAAGTTGCGCTGTAACGCTGCACCAAAACACAGAGAAGAAGACGTTGTACACATTACAGCTATAATAACAGAGACAGAATGAACCGAGCCAGGGGAAAGACCGGGAAATAGTCTTTTCAGACTGACTTTAGTTACCTTTCATTGACAGTAGCTGGTAAAACTGTCATACAACCATCTCCAAACATGAGGCAATGAATGACAGCGCAAGAGAGAGAGGCGGGAATATGACGTCATCGTTTCCCTAAAGTAGCGTATTCGCCGTCTACACGTAAACAAAACCCCTTAGGGTTAGGGTAAGATTATGGGTTAAGTTTAGGTATTTAGTTGTGATGGTTAAAGTTAGGGTAAGGGGCTAGAGTGTCCTCACTCAGACTGACAGTGAAAGAGACAGAAAGAAGGAGAAACTGATAGTATTGGTTTCCAGCTCCATGCTGTGTTAATGGCAGGTGTTATCTGTGGTAATTGCACACACACACACACACACACACACAGACAGACACTGTGTGCATACATCTACTTCACACAAACTCACATTCCCATGCACCATTCCAGCTCAACACGATCTTTACCTCTATGGGAGAGGTTGCCATTGCTCTCTCTCTGAATGCTGTTTGGGGCCACTGGGCCGAGCAGAGGCGCGTGGGTGGTGGTCGACGTCAGAATTGTGCTGCTGAGACTGGTCGCCTCTCTTCCCGTGGCGGCGGAGGTGCGAGTGTGCGGAGTGGTCGTTCTTCTGGGGATCTGAGGAGAGGCCGTTGTCATCGGGCGTCTGGCTGTGGGTCTGAGAGTGGTCGCTGCAGAGGTGCCGGTGGTGCTCGTCACAGTGGTGGCGGTGGTGGTAGGGGGAGGTGTGGTGGTGGTGGTTACCGTTGTGGTAGTTGTTGTGCTGGTGGTGGTTGTGGTGGGAGTTGTGGTGGGAGTTGTGGTGGTCGGAGCAGCTGTTGTGGTTGCTCTGGCTCGAACTGCACAAAAGAAAGGGTACACACAAATGTTGACAGAGATGATTTTCACTTCAGTTTCTGCTGATTTATCAATAGACAGCATGAAGAAGGGAATAAGATATATTAATTAAACAGAGTACGACGTGATCCTGCAGTTTAAACAGAGTTGGGTGATAAGGTTAAAATAATAATTGTGATATTTCTGATCTATACAAAAAAACATACACAATACTATAAGGTTCTTGAAATATTTCTAAACAATAATCTGCATTATTTTGTATCAAGCTTTTCAACTTCTGGGACTCATTTTGTCAGATCTGAAATTTTTCAATTGCACATAAAAAACAAAAACAATTGCACTGAAAGTCGGTCGTTGTTGGTGTTTCATGACAGTTGGATTCTGTAATAGTGCATTACTTATTCAGATTTTTCTCCATTTTTTTTTTTTTTACAGCTGTTGGCATCTATAATGTTGCAAAACTGCCTCCTTTAAAAGATTGTAGCAAATGTGACGAGTGAATTTTGTCTCCTCTGGTCCACTGTCACTTTCACCACCATTTTTTTTTTTTAAATCCAGCCTTTTTGTCCCTCCAACTCTCCCTCTCATTACTTTAATGTGCATCAATATTACAAAAACCACATATGCAAAGGTCATGCCTTTCTGTTTGTGCTATCAAGGGACTTGCAAACACTATTTCTCAAGGTTTTTATAGATGTTCCAAAATAGCAACATAAAGCAGGAAACCAAAGAGACATACTATCACCAACTCTCAGCAGAAATGCCTGTATTACATTAGGAAGGTTTTATAAATGTGAGTGTAAATTTTCTCTCTCTTTCTCTCTCTTCCCCTCTCTAATTGTTCACTTAATCACCATGTTCTCTCTCCTCAGATCCACTCACTGAACAGTGGCCTAAATATAATCGTCTGCCGTGCTCGTTTTCTGTGTCAGCACCTCCCTTTAACTCACCTGCTCAAACATCAAGTGCAAAACAAGAGAGGATGCATTGAGGATAAACACTTAACTGATGTAGCGACTGTAGCGAGGCAGGCGTACAGGCAGAGCGGTGAAATAGGTCAGAGAAATAATGAACATGGGCTGGGAACACAGATAAGCTCAGGGAATCCCTGACCCACTTCACAAAACTGTGTTACTGTCAGCACAGGTATCAAACGCACCAAAGGAATCGACTTTTGGGTCCATTATAATCAATGGAAAAAGGATTGTGGGATATAACTCACACTGTTCACAGCTGATACTGGTGAGAATGTGATTTGTATAAAACCTATAGTAAAAAGGCTGTTTTGTTATGATTTGAGACAAATATTATGAACAATATAATGACAGTTTTTTTCAACAAAACACTTATTATTTACAACTTTTACTGTACATGTTTAATCCAGAGTTCTAAAAGGATTCAGTGCTCAAGTCTGGGATTATTACTCAAACGGGAATCTCAATATTAAAGATAAAACAAAATTTAGTGCTGAAATTCACATTATAAAGTACAGAAGAGTATTAGGACCACATCTAAAAAATAAATAAATAAATAAAATGGCATGAATTATGAGAATAAACCGGAGATTAAAGTCGGAATTTAAAAAATCACTTTTTGTGAAATTTTGTGGAATTCCAATTTAAAATCTCAGAATTCTGACTTTTTTCCCACAGAATTCTGACTTTTTCCCAACAGAATTCTGACTTTTATTCTCAGAATTCTGACTTTTTCCCACAGAATTCTGACTTTTTTCCTCAGAATTCTGACTTCTTCCTCAGTATCCTGTTGTTGTTTTGTTTAACTATCTTTCAAAAACATTTCTTAATGTGGCCTTAACACTCTTCCGTAATAAAGAAATTGATTTGGTAAAGAAATTAGTTTGCTTTGGTATAAAAAAAAATAGTTTTACACAGCTCATCATGTGTAGGTTTAGGAACTGTTTAACACAGAAAATGCAACTTTATAAATGCTTCATTTTGAGGTGAACTCAATTTAATGTCCAGTCCAGTTTTAATTTCATCATAGTCTGACACTATCATTTCAGTGACTGATGTAGAATTCATGTGACATTTCCCAGTGAATTCCTCCAGCTTGCTTCGTTAACATCCACACTGCATGATTAATGGGTTCACAGTGCGTCAGACTCACCTATAGCACAGCGCCTCATGTCCGGTCCTAGTTCCATGCCATCAGGACAGGCACACGTGTACTTGGGGGAGTGGTCTGTGATCTGAGGGGCCTTCAGACAGAGATACTCACAGCCACCGTTGGGCAGACTCCCCATATTACACGTGTCTGGGGCTGCGGGGACAAAAGAAGACGGACAAGGGGATTAGTGGCAGGGTGATGTGGTGTAAGTGGAGTAGTCAAAACATTTTAGGTCAAGAGCTGCTGAAACTAAGCCCCAAACATACTTCTAATTAAGACTAAAATGGAGCCATTTAAACATGTCATGACCCGACAATGATAACACATTTCACTTTTATGCTGGGACAAAAGGGACAGAGGAAGAAGAGTAGAGGAGAAGAACAGCACTATGACTAGCACTTCATAGTTTGGCTTACTTGAAGCTCTTACTTACTTCTAGCTCTTATTTGTACCCAAATGTTTAAATGCACTTATTGTAAGTCGCTTTGGATAAAAGCGTCTCTGAAATGACATGTAATGTAAAAGAAAGGACTTAGAGGGCAAAAAGAGGAAAAAGTAGCAAAAACATTGGATGAGATAAAAAAAAAATACATAAGTATTGAGAGAAAAGGTGAGAAAAAATATCTGGAAGGTGAAATATGTGATGACTTTCTGTTTTGTCATACTAAACAATATTTATACCAGATTTGATCAAATATTCCCGCTCCTCAGACACATAAGTAGTGTGGAGTTGCTTCATCAAATATTTAATTCACACTTTTAGGCCTCTTTGTTCTTACGACTTGTTGGCATTTGAGAGAGAACATGCTAAATTCTGCGATATTTCTTTGAGCAGAAATCCTGATTTATTAATGAGAGAATACAATTAACTCCCAACCGGCACTGAGACACTAGACTGAGTGGCGAAAACAAGAAAAGCGTACAGCACTCGCAGCAGCAAGTTGCACACAAACACACGTGGGAATAAACAGATACTAGTACATGATGTGCTCAGCACTTTTCAATCTAATTCCATGTATGAGGTTATTTGTTGTTTGCTGTTTTGGGCCGTCTTAACAAAACGTGTTATTTGGTCTATCTGGTCTTCCAGATTCTGGTATTAAGACGTGCAAAACTGAGAGGAATTAGGATTTTGTGTTGGTACTTGTCATGTTGTCTATGTCTGTGCAGTGTGTTGGAAGATTTACAGCCTGAAACTGAATATACTACTAAGTATGTTGAATGTAAAATTGCTCTAAAATAAAAAGAAACTTAGAATAAACCTTTTTTATGTACTTTAGGGAAAGACCCTACTACCATTTTGCACCACCATGTTTCTACAGCAGCCTGACCTGACTGTCTGTTTTCTATTTTAAAACGGAAGCTCATTACGCAATCAAAGAAGAACAACATCCTTGCTGGTATGTGAAGACCACTCCAATTCTCTGACGTGCTTAAGGAAATCAAGGGGTGAGGCAAAGGAGCCGGTGTTACAATAATTACAATAAATACAATGCCGCTAATTCGTACACTCGACCTTTAAGAAGACCTGCGCTGTCACCCCGGTGTTGTCACTTATTCCATCTATTCATTCCTCTGCTCCGGTTGGATGGAGCTGTGCTCAGAAATGTGATGTGTACACACTTAAATGATGGCACATGGCATGATTAGTGCCCATGACTCCAAATATGCTCCATTAACCAATAAAAAAAAAAACCCTAGTCTTCTGTGTTTTCCCTGCATGTGCACACGTCTTACCCTTTGGCTGCCTCTGCTCGTGAAACACGATGAGGTCCAGCGGGTTGTTGAGGTGCTCCGCCACCTTTGAGACATCGTGTCCCGTCAGTCGGTTGACACTGTATATGGCTTCGTCCTCCAAGTCTGTCCAATATATGTGATCCTGTGTTGGAAACAAACAAACACATAAATACATAGTACAGTGTACGTTTAATAGAGTGACAAATAACCCTAACCCTTTTTCAGAAACAATTTATTAATTTATTATCCAGCTACAACTGCAACACATTTCATCACAATGAATTTGCTTTTCCTCTCTTTAACAGCCATTGTTAAAAAACTTGCACAGGGGAGTCATATGGGATTTTGCTTTTAGAGATGAAAGAGTATAAGTGAACACATTGTGCAGCTTGCAGAAAAAAAATATCAGCACACCGTAAAAATGGCTGTTCAATTAAATTCACAAATGTCTCAGCTTTGTTTTTATTGGGGGGATCTTTTAACAAACTGTCTGTGTACAAACAATGCCCTGGAGGATTTGAGACAGAGTGGGACCTCCATTCTCTCTACTCATCAGTTGTTTTGTTTTTTTCAGTTTCATTTGAAGCTCGTTAATTTGAAGGCTCACATTTGTGCTGCGTTCTGTTCACTTTGGCCCAGCATTGTCTTTTATTTTCTTACAGCACTAGCTCAGCCAACACTGAGGGAGCAAAGGATAAAACAAAATTGGCCGGACTCTGTTTATCCTCACCGTAGGTGCTCAGTCATGCACAGTCTAATCCAGCAACCGGACAACTCGCCGTGTCCGAGTGCACATGCGGAGGAGAAAATACATTTAATGACCATGTACGTGTGACTCCGCCTCTGTAGGTGGCGCAGTATCTCTCTATAAGCGAGTGCATATTGAATCAGTTTCCTGTTGACCTTTACGTCACAGAAAAACAAACACCAACGGTGAGATGGCTCGAGCTGTGGTTCTGTATGTTGGTTTTGTACCTGCTGTACATGTTAATCGTGATACTGTCGTGTCTGAAGAAAGACGCCACCGCCGCATGATTTCCGGCAACAGTTTATACGTTGTCTCCTTAAACTTCTGGGTCAAAGACCCGGGGGGGGGGGGGGGGGGGAGAACGACAAGTCTGACTCCAGTCTGACTAAGTGTATGGAGTGTAAGGAGTAATCGGACTATGAACCGCATTATACAGGTATGTTAGTCCGACTAAGACTTACTCAATTTAAGTCAGACTAACGTGTTTACGTGACCTTAAAAAAACAAATACCATGTACCGATGACACAAGAGTGGACTAAAAGAAAGGCAAAGGCAACATTTTAATGCAGTAGCTGGTGTCTGACTAGAGGTTAGATTTTTTTTTCCCAACAAGTTGCACCTGAAACAGTAAATAACACAAAAAGAATTTAGTTACACCTTAAATAAATAGCAGACTGACCAACAGGTGCTTTTGGAAAAAAGACTTGAGGGTTATTGTTCCAGCATGTTATTCAATTTCGGTTTAAGGAGGAAAACCACATGATAATGATCATTACGACTGAATCACAATACGATATCAACCGAATGCTGACAAAAGCACATCATCCCACGCACTCTTTGTAGCTCGGAAGTGCATTCTGTGTTGTACCGTGTCCTGTTTATGCTGACATCAGGGATGTGCTTTTTAGTAGGATGCCCTTCATGAGAGATGATTTCTTTTGGATGGATGGAGGAGTATGAAATACATGAATTGTGTGGGCGGCGCAGCACGAGGGCACTGCAACTGTCATCTTTTTTTAATGCCTTATAAACCAATGAGGGTTGGATCACTTTGGGAATGACACATAAATAGTGAATGCATAAATCAGTCATGTAGCCCCTGCTGTAAATAGCCCCCTTGTGGTAAGAGCGGTTGCCTCTAGAGTGGGAGATGGGCAGTTTAAACCCCGGCTGCTTACCATTAGAAACGCTCAATTTGCTTCATGCAACAGAAACCAGAGATCAGCAACCCACTGGATGCTCCTTAATGGAGCGTGTGAAATACTCATACAACCGACTACCTTTGTCTAGAAAATTAAATAATTATAATGACTTGTTCCGCCATTTGCTGCTACTATTTACACGGACATAAAACAATAAATACTGCAGGCGTAGACATGTGAGGTTATTCACTCATGATTCTTTCTGATTCTCCTGTCATCTGTCTAAAAGCCCTCTTCACGCCACTCTACTACGGTGCCCGGTTTCTATGGCAACCGCCGATTGCTTCATCTGCACGGGAAACACATCAATTAAGAAAAGAACAGAAAATTACAGTGAAAGAAAACACGGAGATGCTGTGATCAAGGGGGCAGGTTCCAAAAAAAAAAAAAAAAAAGGAGAACATTTCAGGAGATAAGTGTGTGCCAGACAAAAGGTCGTGTTGGCTCCCATTTGTATTTTTTTTTTTCATTCAGCAGAGATGGTGTTTACAGTTTTATGGTCTCCTCCAAAGGTCAAGAACCTGTATGGATCCAAACACAGATTTGTCTAGTGTGTGTATTTATGGCGGCATGTGCATGCCTGTGTATGGTCGAGCTGTAATCCATGTTCTCCCTTTGTGCTCGGTTATCATTCGACTTAACCTTTTTCTCTCGATGCTTCTCTTCCATCTTTCACTGTGCTCCCTATCACCCATCTCTCAGATTCTGATAACCTTTACTCGTGTGACAGCAGTGCCGAAACAATGAAAGACAAATATCCGCCAGGGTCATAATACAATTCTCAAATATCTATCGTTTCGCTGCTCCCTTTGCCGCCTTTCTCTGCAGATGTCTCTCTCTCTGTCTCTCTGACAAGCCTTTCCTCTGCTCTTCTCCTTCTAACATTCAGTCACAGCATCTGTTACTTTCTGTTACCCCTTGAAAGCACTGCAGACCCAAAGCGGGTCAGCGCTCCTCATTGTACGATCAAGGTAAATCCTTCATGTGTGGAAGGATAAACCAGGTGTGCGAGCACAAGCTCCCCCTAATCACACAGCTTTGCCTCACTTCATTCAGAGTGGTCCATCTGTGGTTGTCAAGGAGATGGGCGCGTGCTGTATCTAAATGGACGTGGAGGGTTTTTGGTGATAAGGGGAGAGGAGCGTTTGATGATTTTGTCATGACGCTGTCCCACAAGAACGAACGCCGAGGCCTTTTGACTGCCACATCCGTGTGACGTGCCTTTGGTGCCTCCTGCCTACTGAGATTGTCATGCCAGAAACCTACAAATGAAAGCTCAAACAAAGCAATCCCACACAAACTTTTCACTTTCATGTGTTTCCTTTGTCGTATGAACCCATGTTATAAAATACTATTGTGGAATTTTCTGTTCACCTCTGCTTTCACACCACCACCGACTGTGACCTCCCCACTGAAATGTTGTTGTGGTTTGTCAAGCATGCTTAAACCTTCATGGATATTCACTTTAGCTGCACTTTTTAGTTTATTCCTATGCAACTGTCCAACTCTTGCAAAATGTCTTTTTAATTTAGTCGAGGCAAACACGGCCACGTTTTGTTGCACCTGTGAGGATGCAGATGCTGTACAACCTGTATGCTGGAGCTCATGGCAGAAGAATAAACACAAGCCCTAACATCTTATTTTTTTGTCTCCCTGGTCATATTTTACGTCTTTCAGTCACCGTCCTCCTCTCGGCTTCTTCCGCCCAAACACATCTCATCTTCTCTCCTATTCCCTCAAGTCAAACAAAGAAAAGGAAGAAAAAAAAAAAAAATGCAATGACACTAAAGCAAGAGAAGGAGAAAACGTTCCTCTCTGCACGTCCGTGTGATCCACATTTCCCCAGGGCTTTGTGACTTGGGTGGGGGGTTGGACACCGACTGGAAGGATTCTGTAAGAGTCTGTTTGGTGGTAGCATTTTTTTAAGACGTTGATATATCGTACAAATCAATGTCTGTTTTATGTGGCATTAGAAAAAAAAACACATCAGCACAAATATGAAGACGGCAGATGACACTTTAAAGGGGAATTCCCTTTACAAAAGGTTTCATAATTAGTCATAGAAATAGCACCATTCTGAGTGATATCAATAAAAAGTGCTTGTTTTTTTCGCCAATGAAGGATAATAATAAACTGCACAAACTACTGCTGCAATCACCTTAGATATAAGGGGACAGGATCCAAAGGATTGAAAAGATCCACAAAATTTAAATGAACTTGAAAGTGACCTTAATTGTGGCATACACTTCATAAAAAAAACATTTTGTTTAATCTTCATCTTGAATTTATTACATATGCAAATCCAGTGTGGAGAATGAATGAGGAATGATTAAAAAAAATAATAAAAGGGGTGGTGAAGTGTTTAGCCCTCTTGCCTTTGGGTTTTCTCTGGTTTCCTCCCACAGTCTAAAGACGTGCAGATTTGGGGATTAGATAGGAATTGAACACTCTAAGTTAACTGTAGGTGTGAGTGTCAGCTGAGATTGGCACAGCACCCCCCGCGACCCTCATGTGGAGGATAAAGCGGTAGAAGATGGATGGATGGATGCTCCCATGAAGCTAGTTTCCCCAGAAAAGATACAAACTGAGCAAAAACAGTCTGTTTGGACCTGGACTACCTGCTGCACCATTAACAGGTTTTTAATTTGTTCAGTATCATAAGCAGAACAGAACAAAGCGCAGAGGAGCTGAGGGCCATTAATCTCTTGGGATGAACTTTCACTGCTGCCTGAAACATTGCTTTTATTCATCTCCCTTACAAACACACACACACACACACACACACACACAGGCACACATTCACACAGCTGGAGATGATGGATGTCCCCTCTCCTCTTTTTCTTTCTCATCATCACAGTGTGTGGCGCGGAACATGCTTCACCTCCCCTCTCCCTCTCTCTCTCTTCCTCTCATCCTCACCTCCTCTGCTTCTCTTTCCCACCGTCCAAACCTTCTGTATTGGATGGGCTCTAACAGACTTACTTACTTACTCCTGCCGCAATAAATACACTCGAATTAGTTTCATTGATTGCTGGACTCAACTGTGACTCCACACACTCACTAACTTTGAAATAACCATCCTCTAAGGTGAATCCTGCTACTGTATACAAACCCCACCACCAGTTTTCTCTCATTTCTATGTGATTCATACAAAAACAAGCGACATTACAGGCAATCCCTGTGTCACAGTGTGCATCCATCATATCACTATAGCAGCAAAAACGAATATCGAATGCTTACATCTGACTTACTAAAAATCTAGAAACACAAAACCACACTGGCAACAAACGAATGGCAGGGAAATAATACGGCCAGACCAATTTGTCTGTGTGTATCTACAGCATCTACTGGAGGACGAATAAGGCCATAAGCATCTGCGTTAACTTTTAAGTAGATATCTCTCGCACCATCACTGCCAACTGCTTGCAGGAACTCCATGCCAAGTCCCAGCAAAGGAAAGTAAATGAACAAAATATATCTTCACTTTGTTTCAAGGTTATTATTCCTCCATTTTCTATTTAAATACTGGACATAGCTTCATTTAAGCCACTAAATCAAGATCGTTATAACTCATTTCACCCTTTTGCCAAAAGAGGCTGCATAATTCATTCGCTATAGCTTTAATTTTTAATACACAGTATTATGGACCGAGACCCATTTGGTGCACATGTTTGGGATTATGTTAACGGGACAGATGCCGCCGGCAAAACAATCTTAATTTAAACGCCGGCATCATCACAAGCAGGCCAATAATGCATCTGATGAAATGTCCTGCCTTCGATGTGTTTACCTATATCACACTGCATCTATCTATCATTTACGGGCAATCACATGAAAACATTGGTATGGTGCCAAAGTTAAAACATATCAAATCAAAGGTCATAAAGTTTTACAGCCTTGTTTGAGCATCAGCACAGTGATATAGGGCTCTAATAATCATCATATCATTAAGGGCTTCATTGTAACATCAGTAACATCACATCCTGTCACGCACCTCAAACACAGTGAGGGCAAACGGGTGTCCCAGGTGATGATGGGAGGACAGCAGCACTCGGCGGTTATCTCCATTCAGATCCACGCTGGACAGCAGGTGCAGCTTGGAGTCCACCCAGTACAGACGCCTGTTGGACAAGTCTGTGAAGAGAGAGGAGGGAAAGAAAGGGAGACGGATGAAGAGAGGGAGAGAGAAGCCAGGCCTACAGGGTGAAATGTGTGTGAATGCAATGGCCCAGTAGCTACACCATCAATCTTCTTTGACATGACAGCTGAGACCCTGCGCTGAGAAAACACAGATGTGATTGTTATATTGCTGGTTGACTTCTTTGCTGAGGGACAAAAAATACACGTGCCCTTGAGCAAACTGATTACTCTTGCCGGACTTCTTTAAAGGTTAAAGTCTCGGATAGTGTTGAAATTACGACTCTTGTGCCTTTGCTGCGGGCCACGGTAAAGTGGGGCGGTTAGCTCAATGTATGCAGATTGCACTATATTTGACAGCAAAGGACGTAATCTCAGCGCGGCTTTGCTCGTACGGCGCACTTACATATGTCGATGTCTAAATGTGAAAATAAGCATGCAAGATTTCAGATCTCCCTCCATGTACTTCCTCTCTGAAATTGACACTCATTATTTTAAATCTGTCAAATAAAGAAAAAACGTGCACATTTGTATGAAAACATGTTTTGACACGTTAAATGAAACATTTAAATGGGGCATCTTTAAAAGCGAAAATCAGAAATGCTCAGACAATGTAACCACCAGGAGACATGAATAGCAGTCGTCAACACTGTCTCATTGACATAACAATAATGACTTTCCCCGATAGAGCAGGCATCTGATTATACGCTTAAGTCAATTAAAGACGTATCCATGTTCAACGGAATGCCGAGAAGAGAAAACAAAGAAACTACAGAGTGATTTTCATTCACAGCTTGACCTGTTCAAAATCAATGACTGAGGGAAAATAATTCACCTCTTCTCCCGCAGCCTTATAGAGCGCCGCTTGTCAAGTCTTTCATTCACCTTTTGTCAAAAAAAATAATTTGTTTTCATACAGATGCGGCGACACCTCAATTCCGCAGAGGGTGGAAAACCGCGAGCCTCTCTTTCTCCGCAGGCAAGGGCAGCTGAGAGAAATTGGCTCGGGCCACGGAGGGAGTTGAACGGAGTGATGGTAGGTATCGATGGCACATAGCGTCTGGCTTATTAATTCAGGGGCCTGTGTTCGCCGGGCTTGATTGATGAGAGCCAGACACAAACTGAGTCACAACAATAAGAACTACTCAGGGGCTGCAAAGACCTCTGACTGTTTTGTTCTCTCAGCTTTTGCTGTTGCTCTCATCTCTTTTCTCTTTATTTTTGTTGATTTCTTTTTGATGGACCTGCAGAGACATCGTCTTTAAACTCTCAGCTCCCAGCGACGGCAGAATTCACTGTCTCTCGATCAACTTTTACTTTTGATGATTTTACTCACCCAGGGTGATTCCATTGGGCCACTCAATGTGTTCAGACACCAGAACTTGACGGTCCACTCCATTCATCCCAGCCTTCTCAATTTTGGCTTGACCTCCCCAGTCTGACCAGTACATAAACCTGTGGAAACATATACTGACAGGTCAGACGTTAACATCACAAAACTGTGTGTGCTCATGAGGCATCTGTGAAAGCCTGGAGTCATTTTTATGTACTGAATATAAGTGGAGTTAGTCCGTCTGAAAGTTGTACTGAATCGAATTTCTAAAAGTTGCACTAACACATCCACATAATACAATCAGGTGTCAAATTATGATTAATAATTATTTCCCAGCCAGTACAGAGGCCAGTACACATGAGAGGAAGACAACAGTGAGAAAAACACAGTGGCAGATACATGTTTTTGGACTGTCAAGGACACAAAGGTGCACTTGGAATAGTGTCTTTGAGTCACACACCTGCGACCCATCATCTCCCGCTGCTTCATATTCTGTGGTTTTGCATTCACTCCTCGCCAGTACGTCTTGCCTCCACACGCGGTATCAGAGTCCCCCCAGTGCTTTACTAGTATTTTTGTGCCGTCCACTAACTGCTCGTGTTTCTTTTTCACTTTCAGTCTCCTGACTCAGACTTTTGCCAGCAAGCCGGGCCAGCCTCTGCTCTTTTTGTTGGAATCCTCATGGCTTGACTTTGTGTTCCTTAGTTTTGGTTCTTTATAATAAATCACCTTTTGTGACCTTTTTTCAAGTCTTGACTTCCTTTTTTAACTTTTTATAATCGTCACACATGCTGCCATAATAGCGTAACAAAGGCAGACACACTTCATGGGGTGAAGGTTCCTGGCTCCTTGGGCAAGAAACTTAACCCCAGCACTGGAAGTTTGGGGGTTCCATTCCTGGCTCCTGCATGGCTGTGTCGGCAGTGTGTGAATTAGTATGAAAGATGTGTGATAGAAAATGTGCTGCACATCGATGCGCTGTGTGAATGTCAGAACTGTCGTGTTCAAGCAAGAGTAGACGACTAGAAAAGCGATATATAAATACACCAGTTTGAAATAACTGAAAAAAGCTGCATCTGTAGTAAAGTGTGTAAAGTGTGAAGCTGCTTAATGCCACAGATAAGTGTCTCTCCTCATAATAACACTGGCTGTTAACCCATTCAAGCAATGACGGTGTCTGAAATGTTAAGGATTAGAACAATGACCACAGGCGTGTTTGTCTGTCCACACGGTCATCAGTCAGCTTTTCTTGCACCATCATTACAAAAACCACTGCACTCTTAAATTTTCCCCACTCACCCTTGGTGTGGATCCACTGCGATGGCCCGTGGCTCACTCAGCTCAGTGGCTATCAGCACTTTCCTCTTCATGCCGTCTCCCGTGGCAACTGAGATGCTCTTGTTGCCAGAGTCGGTCCAGTAGATGTTCTTATGGACCCAGTCGACTGCGAGGCCCTCGGGGGAGTCGAGAGAGTCGATGAGCGTCACCTGCTGCGATGCGTCACTGGCCTTGTTGATGTAAGCACTGGTGGATGATAGAGAAGAGGTGTGGAAGTTAGTGTTGTGGAAATGATGGCGGGGGGGGGAAGTAAACACCATGAACAGACAGCAAAAAATCCATCATAAAAGTTGTAATTGCTCATCTTTTCTGCTTCCTTTTCTTGTAAAGACAGACTGGAGCACACCATATGCCTTTGAAACCTAGTTAGACATGGTATTCTTCCCTCCAGATGATGCCAGGTCAGGGGCACCCTAACCTGACACCTCTATAACAACCTCAACCCTCCCAATAATCTACCAGTGACTTACAAAACATCCTGACTAACTTTTTGTGTTGTCACCCTTCCTATTATATATGTCGAATTCTCTCTTATACTAATTATTTCCTTTCCTCTCCATTTCCATGTGAAGTTGACAATGAACATAATTGTTTTAAACACATAAAGCCTGGAAAATAAGACACTACAGGGAAACCTTGAGAGGATTGGAAAGAAAATGTCACCACCTGCTCCCAATCATCACAAATAAGTAGAATAAAATAAGAGTTTTAAATTAAGTTTTTATGTGTTCACTGTGAATCGAAGCACTACACATGCTGCTGTCACATGAAATGAGCCATTATTTGACCATCAGTGTTAATCCTGTGGCAGTGACTAGTGAAACCGAGGCTGACAGCTGAAGAGGTGGTCAGAGCAGCATGAATGGGAGGAGCATCTTAACCGCAGAGGAGGCAGGTATAGGTGGCGGGATTAGGGATGAGGTCGAGATGAATGAGTCAGACTCGGGAGCAGATTGTGCTGTTAATTACGGTTTGCCACTCCAGACGTCTTCATGAATGAGGTTACAGGAAGCCTGCTGCTGCTGCTGCTGCTGCCATGTAACGGATAATCCAGTGTCCTGTGGTTCATAGCATGGACACAACACCTGTCTTCCAGACAGGGGGGGAAATTGAAATGCGGATAATCAAGTGGACAAGGATGAAACGTCTCATATTACTTGTGCAACAATGGGCTGACAACTGGCGGTTCGTCCCATAGAATTACTCACTGTTGTTGTCATGCCAGTTGACTACTATTTTCACAGGGACTTGGTTTTATTCCCAGTGTCCTTTAGCTGAAACATTTACTAACACTGAAAAAAAAAACGTTTTGTTTTTTTTTGGTTTATGAAACTGTCCTTTTCAATTTCATTGGAACTTGTAAACGCCTCATAAATCTGCCACGGCACATCATTTCTATGCAAGTTATACTCCAAAGATATTTACAATGTAACTTTATTATCAAGTATCAGTAATAAGTTTTACAATTAAGCACCTACATATTTTTAAAGACACATTGTGTAAAATAAAGTCGGACCCGCTTGTGACTGCCGTGTAAATCATAGACTAGGATGAACAGGTTGGGAGGCAGGCTGCAGCGAGGAATAAGACAGAGACAGATGAGTCCAATACGACCGAGCAGATTGCATCTTTAATTGGCTGTATTATTGTTTGCAACAGACATCTCCATCACGGCGAGAAGTTAACAAGTCATCGACCCCTAGCATGCTAACGGCTCTGAATGAGCTTGGAAAAACACCGTCATGGTGAGGGCTGACGAGGAGAAACCACATGCTCGGCCATTTCTACTTGATGGAGCGCACCTTTATTAACCACTTCTCTGCAAAGTGTGACGTCCGAGATCACTCATGTCATGGGAATTAAGATGAAACTAGACTTAAAACAACAGCAAACAAGGGAAATATAAGTAAGAAGGAGGAAAATGGAGAACAGAAGATTTGGAAACAATGAAGTACAGGCAGTAGACTTTAAGAGATTTGTTACGTTATTGCTGCCATATCTTTGTCACACGCTAAAGGATGTAACTTGGAGGGATTAAGTCCATATTACATTTCTATGGCTACATTTAACCTATTAAATTAGTTAGTTATTAGTATTAGTTAGTTTTCAACCTCATCGAACCCTACTACAGTTACACTTGCCATTTACAGCTAAATAGTTCTTAAAAAAATCCTGTTTCTGTTCCAGTTTCACCTTGTCATTTGTCTGATAAATGATATTGCTGTTTTGACTTATTTAAAGTACACAATCTGTGTGTAGGTGTGATAGTATGGAAGCAGACTGTGTAAATATTGATAAAGAGCTAAAACACTTGCTGCTTTAAAATGCCATTGTAAAGCAAACATTTTATTAGTATGGATTAAGCACTCGTCTGTTGATTGTTTCTCTAACTGGGGTAAACAAACATCAATACGCTTAACATGCAACACAAACATTTATATTTTATAGTTAAATAAAAAAAATATTAAAGGATAAAAAGGACACACACAACCAGGAAAATTAGGCAAATACGAACAAGAAGAAAAGTGTACACGTTGTGGATTTCTAAAGCCACTGAGTGTGTGTTTAGTTGTTGCTTTATCAAGACAAATTGGTCCATCTGTCCATGTGCATGTTTGTGACTGTGTGTGCAGATAAGTAATGGCGGTGATTATTGAAGCTGTGAAATTGGAGAGAGCATATGGCTCAGCTGAGATGATAGAAGACCCCTCCCACTACCTGCCAGTCATTAGAGTGACTCACACACACATTGTGTGCAGCAATAATATGAACGCACACGCACTGCGAAGGACAAACAGCTCCACACTTTAATGTCAGACTGATGTGACGTGTCACTACCATAGTGATCAGTGGAGTTGCGTTGTGATCTGAATGCATGAACCCCCTCTTTGAGGTTGTCAGGGCGGCAGTGTCACCTTGTTTAACACACAGTGAGCACGTAGAACATTGAAGTGTAAATGGTCTGTTTTAATGTAGTACTTTTCTAGTCTTGACGACCACTCAAAGCTGCTTTACACTACAGTTTGCCATTACCATTCACCCGTTCACTCACACCTCACGCTACCAGTGCAGCCGTCAAAGATATCATTTATTTTATATCGATATAAAGTAGCAATAATTGTGCAGAAGTCACAAATTAGAGTACTTTTTACCCTTATATAAATGATTTTTTTTTTGCATCAGATTGCCTAGGTTGTGCTGAAAAGAAGGCTATAAGACACTCTTTATTGCACATTTTTAAACATTGTGTATATACTGTACGGTTAAATGCCTGACAACAACCGTTACCTGAACCTGGACCTTGACCTTAACCCATGATCGAGGACCTGGATCAAAGAGTAAGGACTGGGCAAACTGTACACCCTTTCCTAAAACGCCTTCACTCTGTAAGCACACATTTGTAAAACAGTCTTGTTTGTGTGTCCTGCTACCAGAGGGTGTGACATATTGAAGCAGACAAAATGATGGATAGTGGAAAAAAATAGAGTGACAGAAGTACAAGAAAAAAGTGTTATCCAAACTACTGAAGTCCTGACTCTGTACACACTGCCATTCATGTTTTTTATAGACCACACAAATCATATTACCGTACACAGAGTGTGTGTGTGAGTGTGAGAGAGAGAGTGAGAGTTTGTACCTGTATATTTTACGATGATATAAATCACACCAAAACATCTTGTTGATGGAAACGTCTACATCCAGGGCCACAGCATTTTTTAGTGTGGGAACCACTTGCGTGTATGCACTCTTCAGCAGGTCTATGCGACAGATCTCGTGGCGGTTTGTGAACATCAGGTATGGACTTTTTCCTGGTGGAGAGGGGAAAAGGACATTAATGTCACAGTAATGTATATGGACCTCTCTGGGAGAACAATTTCTGTCATTTATTTACTACTTGACACTGGCAAAATGGAAGAGGGAGGCCACAAAAGCTCAGGGTTTGTTGCAGACCCTTGACAATCATTAACCTACTATTGCGACCCCAACACAGCACATTTATCATCTCCTGCCCACTCCCAGAGTCAGACATGGGCCATTATTAAGACTGTCAATCAATACATGTGACCGTGTAAATGTGACATGGAGACATTTCTTGATCCTGACAGATACACAGATTGTGAACGAATGTGTGCCTGTGTGCCCTGGTGCTCAAATTAGCGAAGACCAACAACTAGAAATGACACAGAAATTTAATCTATTTTAATATTTTAGTAAACCAGCATGTCAACACTGTGTTTTCTAGGTTCTCAGCTTCAGGGGACACAGTGTGTAATGTTTGCTGGCACATCAGTGACCCAAGGTGCATTTCTCTGCACACTGAAGGTGATTCAAGCATTTGAATAATTCTAATTCAGTCAGCAAGGTCAACTTTGCCTTTGGTATTGCCAAGCTGTGGCCCTCTGTTCCCCTCTGCCTCTGTCTCCTTCCTCTTCTCACTGCTCCAAGGCCATGTTACATTGACAGGTTGGTAGGTTGCTGGCCTAGAAGAGGTGATTTGCACAGATTTTCTTCTTTTTTGTTAACCTCCCCAATAGCTACACATAGAAATTACCCACTACTGTTTTTTTTTATTTATATATCAGTGCCTATCAGATGATATCGACACAATACAGAGGATACGTTCAACACAGCACTGCTCACACACACACTTATCCCATCTGGAACAGCCTGGGGCCTATTGTGAGGATGCTGTTATTGGACTTGGTTCTGCGTTTAACACAGTCATGTCCAGTAAAATGGAGACCTACAGTAACTGTGGGATCTTTGGATAAACCAGTATCTGTACACCGCTGTTGGATCATAGACCTTCTAACTGACACACCGCAGTCAAGTTGGGCTCTATAACTCTTCGACCTCTGACACTCCACACTGGGGCCCCACAGGGATGTATCTTGAGTCCTCTACTATTTTCCCTTCCCCAACCACAACATAAACACAAGAGTAAAGTATGGTACACCATGGTGATGAGTCTGCCAACAGAGATGAAGGACCAATTCCATTTCTCATTTGTACCCTTCCCTCTTGCCCCTCTTGGGAGCATGATACGTCACCACTTCAGCAGACATGACATGCTGAAGATTAAACATGACCAAACCAAGCAAATGTCTTCCATGCCTCAGAATGGTAGCGGGGAAGTTTATGTATGTAGAAGAGCATGCAAATATGTTTTGTTGTGGTTTGTGTAGCTATACAACTTCCCAATCAAAAATAGTTTTATGACAGCAACGCTATTTTCATTGGATCTGACGTGTAACCCCCCAAAAAATCTCCTCTGGACGTGCCAATTAGACCTTAAACTTCACTCCAACCCTCGTGCATGTGGAAAATGTAGGGTTGGGATGAGAGAAGGATTAAGTCTGCAGAGTCTGAAGGGTGCACAAATAACAACCTCCCACTTAACTAACTTCAGGAAACTTGCCCCACTAACCACAATTGAATACACAGTGTCCTCCTTCAAAGCTCTTAGGAAAACAAATCTACCCGGCCATTACATGGACCATGAACACAACTGGTCAATTGTTAGAGTGAAAGGAGGCAGCTGTACTTTCTCAGATCACTTAAAAGAGGCAAACTGTCCTCACAGCTACTTCTCTCTTTCCACAACTGCAGCACAGAGAGTGTTCTTACTTAACACAAGCTGGTGTGGTTTGCCAGCTGCACTGCAGAGCCATGCCTCAATAGGTTTCCTCAGCTTTTGGTTTACTCTGGGCTACTGCAGTGGGGGGGAGATGTAACATTTCGGCTATACGATCATTTCCCCTGACTTCCACTTGCTCAGAAGTGAGAGGCATAAGAAAATGTGGTGGCTGCATGTTGAGTAACAAAATGAGGCGAAGGAGATAACCATGTGTGAAGGAAATAAAGTGAGGGCACAAGGGAAAACAAGTCAGCTGGGTGTAGGAAGAAAGAGGTACGTGCGAATGACAGAAAGTAAGAATATTGTGTAGTATAGAATTGAATATCGTTATTGCTATTGTATGTATAATAAGGACAGAGATGGATTGTCTTTCATCAATTCCCCGACTCCATTTTTCATCACTTCCCTCATTGCTGTTGTCACAGCAATACGTCCTCCTCAGGGCACAAAAAAAAAGAATGAAGGGGAAAAAAAAAAAGAAAAAGCTGAGTTGTGTTTTTGTCTTCAGGCCACGGCATTAGAGATGTCATCAAAAGTGCAGTCATTTTCCCTCCTCAATAGATCCCAGCAGAGTAACAGTCAGCTTTCTTAATAAGAGCGGAGTCCCCCAGATATTTCTCAATTCAGTGCTGCCAGTTTAGGGCCGCTCTGCCGCTAATTAAAATAACACGGTGAAAAGATAAATATGGGCTGGGGAAATGCTGTCAGCCACTGTGGGGGCATTGAATTGATTTGGACAAAAGCAGGTGTTTATGTCGTGGCAAAATGCAAAGTAAGAGGAAAAACTCAACAAGGAGACAGTTGGAAAGGTCAGCAATAAAGCGAGCGGATGGGAATGCTTCGTCGCAGTTGCAGTGTGAATGTGCACACGCTCGGTGAACGTTATTATAATGATCTTTCATCCGGGAGTGGACACACATCTAGGTCATACAGACCACGCTACATGATTATGAAGAGATGCTGCAAAAAAAACAACAAAAAAAAAACAGAAGAAGGGAGCAGCTTGTGTCAAGTGCCACAAAGTGCATTCTTCAAGTTATATAAGGCTTCATTATCTCTGTGGTGGAAGGCAAAGGAAACATTCTCCTCTGATAAATATCATACAAATTGTCACTATTTGTGCATCGTTATTATGAACTTGTGGCCATGACAGAGATTTAAAGGTCATTAAAAAAAGAAGATAGGATATAGATGATGAAAATATACAGCGAGTGCACATTTGATGGACTGGTAACCTTTCCAGGGTGTACCCTGGCTTTTGCCCTATGGGACAGGCACCAGCGCCCCTCCACAACCCTCATGTGGAGGATAAAGTGGTAGATGATGAGTGAGTGAGTGCACACACCTTCACCACCAGCACAGCCTGCACCTTTCTACACCAGAAAGGCTAAAGGTTTTAAAATGTAATTCAGTGTCTTGCTTGGGCTCTAGTTGCTCTTGTACAGAGGGGTTCCTACATTGCACCTCCTGTTTGTCTGCAGCTGAAGACTGGAGCCTTCAACACTAAGTGAAACTGATTTACTGACTTAACCTGACTCGAGTACTCCTGAATGAACTAGAATGTTGTGCTGCCGTTAAAATATTAAAATGGTTCAAAAAACACGATCTTTACTCAATATTTCAGTGTTTAAAACATAAAAAGGTGTAATCCTGTTGCCCAAGACAACGCAAAACTTAAAACCTTAAAATGCAAGAAAAACTTTTGTAATGTCGTTTTCATAGTTCATTCAGGGTCCCATGTCAAAATCTTGTGACAGTTGGTGGAACATGTGACCACAGCTTTAAACCCATCTTGAAAAGTGTGTGCTCAAACTGTCAAGTATGGCATAAACTGGTCCTGGCACTGCAGTCGAGCCTGCAGCACAGTGTGGATGTGGGAGAAAACAAGGAGCGGGAGAAACGAGGCAACGAGGACAGAAAACGATATAAAGACGTCGCTCGTTTGGCAGTTTGTACATTTTCACTGCACAGTTGTGACAGCGTGTCGCGCTATCAAATCCTTACGCTCGCTTCTCTCCGTGACGTTTTTTTTTACACAGCTCAGACTGAATGTAAAATAATAATGTAAAATAATCCATGTGAATGTTTTTTTATTTTTATATGTTGTATTGATCTTTGATGATATTAATGTGTTTTAATGTCATATTTGTGTTTGATGTTGTATGGCTGCTCCTTTGGCCAGGTCTGTCTTATAAAAGAGATTTATTTAAATTAACATTGTCAGTTGGGATCAGCTTTCATATGTTTATCCATAACAAGGTTTTTGCCTTTCAGATTCAGCTCTGGTTCCTGTGTGTGTGTGTGTGCAGTGGATGACTTCACTGGTCAAACTGTGTGTGTCTACTGCCTGCTATTCTTTATCTCCATCCATCTTAATACACAGCAAACTCCCACATCCTCTCGCTCTCTTATAAATAAACAGTAATCACTCAAGTTGACAGCTCGGCGAAACACCCATACAGGTGTAAACATAAAAACAATGTATGCAATTAGTGAATTTTTTTTCATCAGGGGACCTAACGGATGCTGCAGTGCACTAACATAACCACACAAAAACACCAGTTTAGCGATGACTCCTGCACTGACTCTTAATGAGAACTCCGGATGTTTGAGTTCCCTATCACTCTAAAATTAACCCACATGTTTTTTTGTGAGCAACTCTGTTAACAAGCTTCTGCAACAGCAAAAGCAAGTAAAAAAAACTTTATCTATATATGGAAACCTGATGTATTTTGCCTCCAAGAAAGAAGCACAAATAAACAGCCTCCTGTTTTAGAGCCAATAATATCATTATGTGCAAATGAAAGCGGTGCGTGGCACATGTCACATCTCATCACGGAACGCATGTGCACTCAGTCACAGGAGTATTTTTTTGTTTATTATTTCTGTGTGAATATTGACATGAGTCCTCTTAATAAAGACGTGTGCATTTGTGTGACCAGAAACTAATGTGCGCGGATCTTTGAGAGCATGTGTGTATGTGTGTGTGTGTGTGTGTGTGTGTGTGTGTGTGTGTGTGTGTGTGTCTACGAATGAGTTCACACAGGCGAACATGGCTTCATTAAGTCCAAATTACCTCAGCTTCACAAAGCAGACATCACTCTGGTTTATGGTCCCATCTCTGCATGAGCTTCTGAATAAATTAACCTTAACATAAACAATAAAAGCCGTACCTTTACGTCAACAATAATCCTGTCACATTTCCACTCCCCACGGCAACGACACATGCAACGATCAACAGCGCAAATGCAGCTTTACATTATTTTTAAATAAGCAGCCGAAGATATTCATACACATCTTACACACGTGTCGGTCTTTTCACCCCTTGCTTATTTTCTCCTCTAATAAAAAGCCCAGGCCTCTGACAAAGACTGTTTGCTCTCGCTAAGATTCACAGAGAGACATGTGAAGCAATCAATAGCGCTTTTTATGCCACTTAGCTTAAGAGTGAGAGCCTGTTTTCTGCTTTAAGCTCCCTCATTACCAGACCAGTTTGCCCTATAATGACTGAGCTGAAGACTGATGAGAGTAATCACTAATAACACTCTTCTCTCTCTCTCTCTCTCTGTTTTTTCCTGCTGAAAAGTGAATTTGCTGAGTAACTCAATTCCCTGGAATTGCTCTTTCCTGTGGAATCTTTAAAGTGCAGATCAGAGTTAGCATCACACGTTAACCAGGGGGCGTAAACTGCGGTGCATACCAAGAGAACCTAGGCCAGCTTAAGTCTGACTGAAGGTATAAATGCAGTAGTAGCTCCCATAGTCCGGTTCTAACACAACAATTGTTGACATAAATGCACTGATTGTGTTGTGTTACAGTAATGACAGACTATGTGGAGTCTCAGCACAACTACAGTATACGGTGTGGGAGTCGAGTGATTATGGCAGCAATGAAACCTGTTTTCAAAAACCTTAAACCTTCTTTTTTTCTCAAATATCACGGCGACCCATTACATAAACACTAATATTTTTGTACTGAAAGTAGTTTTATTTAAACTGGAGACAGCACTGAGACACTGGCATGGTCTCAACACTGTTTGTTATTATCAATTTTACCAAATGAAGGTCTGGGAAATGATATGGGTGCTTATATAACTACACGGAAAACACCTTTATTTGTTGGCAGTAACAGAAAACGTTATCTGCAGGTGTTTGAATGATTCATCGACAGACAGCATCGTTATCGGCAAAGCCAGCTGGAACACACTTAGTAAGAGTAAAATTGATTAGCCTGTTCTGTAGGAGTAGCTACATTTACATTTCACATTTGCATGATCTCATTTTGAAACATTAATCCACAGCACCATAAGGACACACGCTCAAGTTTTAGCAAGTTTTAGGGTGTTGAACGTGCTAAATGCTCTTCAGTTCAGAACTTAAAGAACTTGAGTCCAGTTCCTTGTATCCACACTGTTGAAGATACAATGACATGGATGACTGAGAAACCTCACTCACCCACACACACACACACATGCTTTTAAAACACCACACGCACTGGAGTTTCTCTGGGAACCTCTGTGGATATGAGTGATGACTGCATATCCCGGATGTCAGTGGTGCTGAGGATGCAGCAAAAATCCCACAGAGCAATTTTTAGCTCAGACAACTTTAAGTAGCAATCATGCTCTGGCGCAGCTTTGAGGACACAATTGTCGTGGAGTGTTTACCCAGGTCACCCAGAGCTACAGAGCCGGTCCGTGTCCTATAGTGAGTGAGCAGCCCCCTTCCCGCACAACATCCTTCCCTTGACACTCTAAGGGGAGCGGAGGCAGCTGGCTGCAAATTTTCATTAGCGAGGACTGAAGGAAAAAGATGGCAAATATTTATCTTTGCACAGATTGCTTTGCAGGGCCTGCATACAAAGCAAGTGACTCCTTTCTCACAGTCCCACAGTACAAGAGCAGTGTGGATGTGAGTGTGTATAAGAGTAGGTCTCTACACTTTTGGGGAGAACATCCATCTATGACAGTGAGTCTCTTTACCTGAACAAATAGGTGGGAGTGTGCGTATAAGTTACTCACCCACAGCCTTGCAGGTCTTCGAAGCGGGGTCCATCTCGTAGCCTTCGTAGCACTCGCACTTGTAATCGCCTTTGTAGTTGATGCAGATCTGACTGCACGCGTCTGGGTTTTCACATTCATCTATATCTGTGGTCAGAAATGACGGCAAAATGAAAGTGAGTTTAAAAACTAAACTCGTGATGTGAAATAGAAAAGAAGGACAAGTTCAGTTTCTGATATGTTAAACATTGCTCAAAAGAGAAGCTTCACTTCAAAGGAGAGATGGATTCTCCATATTGAATTTCTAGGATCAAAAAGGATGGAAAGGATGGAATATTTTTTTTTAACTGGGCATAATGGATAATAGTACTATGATTTAGATCACTAAAATTGGTTTTCGGAAAATCTTTGGAAAACAAGTCGACACAGAATGCCAGTCAAAGAGAGGATGTGCTGTCTGAACAGTTTTATGTGCTTTCATGAACTGGACTGGGTTAGGGGTTACCTTCAAACTGATGGAGTAGAGACTATTTAAGTATCCATCACTTAAAATGTTTTGGAGTTCTAATCTCATTTCACTCTCACCGAGTATGTTCGGCTGACACAACGCTGCACTTATCACTTTAGGTTTCTCAATGACAGTGGTTTTTAGAGCAAGATTTCACAATATTCCATAAATAACCATGCATTGTTATGATCTGTCAACTCTGTGCCGTGTCTACAGCTGCGGTGGATTGTCAGTGAATGGATGTGAAAACCCTGTATATTATGCAACAAGAGCATTCTATGAATTATGGAAAAGTCCTTATTTCTGATTTTTTATAGATCTATTCAACAGTCAGACGAGACCACTCCGGTACAATTCAGGACTCATGAGACGCTACATTCAAAGTCTATAGTCAGCTGTTGTCGGTCAAGAACTGAGTCCAATTAAAACGCTCTTAAATCCAGAACGTCTCACTGTAAATTTTTATTTCCGTGTGTAATAATGTTTATCACCGGCAATAAACAAGACGATGATCTGCACTCGTTGGAGGAAGCCATTTTCAGAGCAGTTCACATCTGCTACCAGTCTTCTTTGTGTTAGTAAGCCACTCGAAATCAAACAGATCTTTGGACAAAAAGTAGGTCTCGTAGGTCTAGTAGTAGCCTTTCCTTTACCTCCACAAGTCTTTTTGTCCAGGAGTTTGTACCCGGAAGGACAGTCACACTCGTAACCGATTCTTCGGTCCCTGCAGATGTGGGAGCAGCCGCCGTTGTTGTCTGTGCACTCGTTCATGCCTGCGAAGAACGACAGAGTGTGTCAGATAGAGGGAGGGTGAAGGCAAGGAAAGAGGAGTTGTAAGACACAAGGAAAGACACAGATGTTAAGATGATCTGCCTGTACAGAAAAAGAATAGAGTGGTAGACAGGCAGGTGTGTATACATAATGTACTGTATAAACAGAGCTGCTTGTGATAGTGCTCATGGCCCTGAGGCATTCTTTTAGCCAGTTGCACCTGGAATATATCCATGCTCTGGCCATATGCGCCAGGTGACACTCCACTATGAGGCTTGTTGTTGCACAAGCACATGGTCACCCTTCTTTCTCTCGTCCTACTGCATTCTCTCCTTGTTTCCTCCTTGTTTTGTATTTAGCACAGATTGGAATGGTCTCTCAGTGGTTCTCTACCTTTTACTTTTGTATCTGCTCTATGTCTCCAGCCATCCTTTTAGCTTTCAGATGCCCTCCGGGGAATAGAGAGGGATCACTGCTGGATACTAGAGCCACTACTTCATTACTGATTTACATTAAAGATTTAAGCTTCAAGGCCACATGTGCCACTGTGAGACAGTGAGACTAAAGAGGAAAAACAGAGAGCAAGAGAGTGGGCAACAACAGTAATTGAGAAGGACTGATCAGGTCTGAAATAAGAGAAAGTAAAAAATATATTCAAGAAAATTGTTTAAAATGTGCTGTTTTTATGACATCCCTGGGTTATTACTTTTACAGACTTACTAACTGGTATATGAAATCTTACTCTGTAAATCTTGGTAAAACCACTCCAACCTTGGTGCCACAGTTTGGGGAGGATACTTTCTCAAAAAATGCTATCAGTAATGAAAAATAAAAAACATTGAAAGTTTAGAGTGGAAAAGTTGGGTAGTGCCAAATAGGGCGAAAATTGTAATTTAAAATAATGCAAATAGCAAAAGCTGCAATAAGTGTAGCACCGAGCAACGAGTAAAGATCCTAAAATTGACTTATGTTAGATATACTTGCTGATGCAATTGATATCTTCAAGGTCTCATCCTAGCTGTGGAATATACAGTTAATAAAATAAGATTTATATAGTAGCGGTCCATCATGTTTTAAATCGATGTGACTTCTGACGTGGAAAATCATCACATCTTTCAACATTCACATATTGTGCTTTTGGTCTTGCAATGTAATGAGGAATCTTTATGTTTTTCCTTCTCTTGCTGACTTGCCACTCACCAAAAGTTACATTAAAACATTCCCCACTGCTTTGAAACTAGTTCAGTTAGATTCGACCTCTAAACCCACAGAACATCCAAGTTCAACATTAATGATTTCTTTTCAGGGCAATCTCATTATGGTATATATTCATTTGACTCAAGATCAAAGCTTGCTAAATAAACACGGCGTTATTTATTTTTGTTTGTCTTCTCCACGCTGCTACCATGAGTTGTCAAAGAGAATTCTGCTTGTGCATGCACTCGAGTGAGATTTCACTGATGCATCGCAAGTTACTTCAACTGCAATTGCACAAGCTACATTTGCCTGATAGCTTTTTATTAACTCGCATGTTTCTCTCAATTTCTTTGCTGTGTTTACAACTCGATTGAATTGCTTCTGATGTAAAATCCATGTCTGCGCATCAACGAGAGCTAATTATTTATGATGTGGAGATAATCCGTGTGGCTCCTCGTGGGTAATGTAGTCCAGTCACGTCTCCCCGGCTAAGACTGCACTACAGGGCAGAGTTGCTTGGCTCTTTGATCATAACATAATGGTTCAGAAACCCTGATTCACCCTTGCCTTGATCAAATGAAGCTTCTTTTCAATAAGAAGAGTGGCCACCCTCACTGGAAGTAGTTGATGATGCCCCAGGAATTAATGCGCGCATCTGTGCTATTAATATGTGCATTCACGTACGCCTGGTGATGAGCTAGTGAGTGTGTGGGTGTTTCTGTGTGAGGAGTGATCTTACCACACTCCTTCATGGGTTCATCAGACCAGTCCTTGCAGTCCTTCACATTATCGCACACCTTGCTGCTGTCGATACACTCCCCATTCTTACAGCGGAACTTTCTTGGCCCGTCACACTTGGTGACTGTTGTGAGGACAAAACATACCATTAAGTTTAAGAACAGGCTTTTACTGAGGAAGTATATCCACACTTCACAGTTGGAAAAATACATAGTTTCCAAAGGCTTTAATTGGTGTAAAGTTTGAAACCAAACTGAAAAAAATGTCAATGTTTAGCAGTACAGACTGCTCCAGTTACAACATTTTCTATTTATTATTTTTGGTGGAGTGCAATATGTATGAGGAATGGAATATGCAGAATAAATAATGGCTTGGTTTGTTTATAAATAAGAATATAAGATGCTTGATATGATGCCCAGCAAAGGTAAGGAAAGGCCTAAAGCATTAACATTTGAACATACATTTCCATTTCTGGGTCTGAAGGTTATCATCTGATGTTTGACAAACTCTCACAAACAGTATAAAAAGTGTCTCTTTGCAACTGAAACATTACCAATTCTGTGCTGAAGGTCAGAAAACCGACACAAACAGAGCTTTACAATCCATGATTATTGCTTCCTTCACCGCCATCACTACCTATGTTCAACATTAATCCCACGGCAGGATGCCACAGTGTGTAAAATCAGTACAATAATTACTGAACATCACATTAGGTCATGTAACTCACGATACACGTGACGATACACAGACAATGCATAATGTATCTAAAGGGTTTGAAATACTAAACAAGCTCTCTTTAAAGCAATAATTTAAAAAAAGAAAACTGCTGGAGAAAACACTTATCACACTCATAAAATCCATTTTGCTTCATTTTTGTTTGACCAACAAATGTGCCTCGCATTAAATGCATTGTACTTTAAATTGGGAGAGTGTTGGATACAAATGGATGTTAACACAAACAGCCAACAAACACATAACAATAAACATTAGGCGTAATATTTTTTGAGTGGAGAGCAGATGTCATACACTGTCTGTAAATGGGAATTTGGTCTGGAGTTATAGAGCACTTTTCTAGTCTCGATGACTACTACATAGTACTTTACATTACGTCACATTGACCCATTCCAACTCCTGAGCTACAGCGGCTCATAATGCATACAGCAACATGACGGATGGAGATTTGTGTGACACAGTACATTCCAGTCTTGTGTATACAAATACAGTGTGTTAAAAATAGTCTTGCAAGCATCAAATGTAATTCAAAGTGCTCTACAAACTCGGACACCAACTAATCTGTCTTTATTACATAGCAACATATAGTTCTTTAAACATGAATTATCAGATTTAAATAGCCACACTTGATTTTTTTATATTGTTAGGGAAAAGCAGGCCTCCTGATGAGTTGCACGCAGATAAACCTGCTTTAATAAAACATTACAAAACAACATATGATGACCAACATAACCCCCGGGGCACTGTTATACTGCTGATAATAATCAGAGAGACGTGTGCATGTTGCATCGCTGGTGTCTTTAGTGTACACGTCTGGCACTTACCGTTAACACAGCCAGCTTCATCACTGTAGTCCGGACAGTCATGAACTTTATTACACTGTTTGGTGCCATGGATACAGGAGCCATCACCACACTGGAACTCATCAGGCCGACATGTAAGTAGGGCTGAGGGACACAAGCCACAAACACATTAAGAAGAATTAGGTGAGTCGCTGATTAATCCGAGAACAGTAAAACGCAGCACACTCACAAATCAGCACATCTTTTCTGTTCCACTACTGCATCTCCGAAGATGTGCATGTGCAAGAACAGTGTGTGAATCCAGCAGTAATCAGTCACACGTACATAACCTCAATAAAAACCTCAGAGGAAAACCAGGCAAGTGTTCATTCACTATCTGAGGAAAATCCTCATCCAGTGACCCACTGAGTATGTATGTACGTGCAAGTGCTCCAACAGCAGAGGGCAGGTTTATTTAACTCATTTGTCTTTTTAACTGGCTGTTATATTATTCATGTTTTGGGTTTTGTATTAGCTCTGCCAAGGGACTGAATGCAGACATGATCAATTGCTGTGGCGGCTGCAAATACACGACACACAGAATCACTGTATGGGGAAATATGGCAGAAAAAAAGTACCACACGCTGTTTCACACCACGTATCCACAAATTTATACACACAATAAGCAAACTTTAACGCTTGTGTGTCGTTACATGTGTGCAGATTTACATGAACACATAGGGAAGCTGACTCAGGCTTCTTAGTGCTCAAATAAACAGATAAATAAAAAAGAATATTAAAGACAAATGTATGTTAATGCCTAAATCAGCAGAGTGTGAAAGACATAGTCCTGTGCCATCAGAAAATGTGCTGTTCTTTCAGCCAAATGATTGGGATGTGAGCTCCACTAATCATGATAAATCCCCAAGATGAATGGTAATAATAACGGATTGCCATCTGCAGACACAGTGACAAAGAACTGACGAGAGATACCAATTTGACCGTATCTCATTTACATTAACCTCCTGCCAACCTACTCACACTCACCTGTCTGAGCATGTCTATAAAAGAACACCGGATTACTGAGACCAAAGTGTCAAATGAGTGAAACGAATATACTCAGGAGACAGGTCTCTAGACGAGAGAGAGCAAACCATAGACATGCAATAACTGTCAAATGCTTCTCAGCTAAGATCTCCTTGCTCTCTCATTTAGAGAACTATCAGTAACTATTACATCTACCTCCATACAAACTAGCAATCCCGTCTAATTCTTTCATTGAAAAACAAAATAAATATAATAACATTTATCATCATTTATCACCCCTGGTTATAAACCAATATAAATGGTTTAATTTAAAATATCATATGATTGAAATATTTCTAATTCAAATAGCTAGCTAGTATGTAGCAGGTTCATAGGGTATGCGGTAACGATGCTAACAAGCTAGACGTTTATCATGTGGGCTCTGCCTGGCATGCTTGATTGTAGCCCTTTACCAGCACTGTATGCTAATATAGCGCTAATACAGATAATGGGGCACAAGATATAGTAGACCACACTGCACCACTGGTGATAAACCAATATAAATAGTTTAATTTTATAGCATATGATTGAAATATTTCTCATTTAAATAGCTAGCTAGTATGTAGCAGGTTCATAGGGTATGCGGTAACGATGCTAACAAGCTAGACAACAGAAGCTCAGTATAGCTACAAATACAGACAAGTGAGGACAAATGAATAGGGGCAAGGGAAGGCTATAAGTCGTTACCTAACAATATGTAGTGTGGACGTTTAAATAAAGACATTAAAAGAAAAATATCCCACACTATCGTAGAAAAGATGAAGTGCTAGCAAGAAAAGGTAAGACTTTGAACCAGGGAGGTTTGAGTGTAACATTTTTGCTTTTGTATGGCTCATTAGCAAAGTGCTGTTAACCTACTTACTTTGCAGTTACATTATATTGGTATGAAAATGTATCCAAATATAGCGCCTACAATACAAAAGTAATGTAAAACAAATTTATATTATTTACACAGTGTTTGATTCTCTGAAATGGCTCACTGTGCTTTACTACAAATATTAGAGCAGTTCTAATTACTATATTATTTGTTATATTTTGTACAATAGATTGGATTGTTTTGTGTCATTATCTAAGCTAAACCTGTGAATCTGTTACTGCATATATGACCACAGGTATGTGTGCTATATTTGCATTATCAAAGCATTTCTGTGTGTGTGTGTGTGTGTGTGCACATATGTGCGGCAGCGCAGTGTGTTTCTGTCATGTCATAGTGTCACACTGCTTTCATCTTCCCGAGTGGTGTGTGAAAGTGTGGAGAGGGGACCAGATGGGAGTCTCGCTTGATGAAGGACCTTCACCTCCCAGACATCCAATGCACCCACACACACATCCAGGCACAACAAACACAGTTTGTACAGCTCAATGCACACGCGGACGTTGTCCTCCATGGATCATAGTGATATAGTTTGCATTGATCCTCTTACAGTCACGTCATCTTTTACGTGCGATTAGCTGCATGGTCTTTTAGTTGTGAGGATCCACTCGACTCAGCCATTATTCCAAAACAAAACATACGTTACTATCCATTTACCTTATTAAACACTAAGGCTGGCATTACATTTTAAATACAACAACACCTACAAATAATGTAGAACAGATCAATATTGTTATAGAAGTAAAACATAGCAATTAGATAACATTATTATATTGTGCACTATAAATGTTATTTATAATAAAATACAAATGTACATTACAGTTGAAATTATAAGGCTATGACAATTATAATCAGCCTCTTTTATGTATTTTTCTAAGCTTCAACAATACTGGACTTTTTATAGCACTGTGAAAGCTTTATCACACTGTGCCGTCACATAGAAAAGTATTGATAGATATTATAAGGCTTGTGGGGCTTCCTTGATAATCATTATACTAACGACAGTATTATATACCTTTAACTTGTCCACACACTTATTATTCACCCAGTTGACTTACCACAGTTTGCTTCATCGGATTTATCCTTGCAGTCTGCATCTCCATCACACTTCCAGTTCATGTGGACACACTCCCCACTCCCACACTGGAACTCGCCCTGTGGGCAGCGAGGTTTCTGGGGCTCCGTCCTTCTGCTGCAGCGCTCCATGGATTCATCCGACTTGTCCTTGCAGTCCGGGTCGCCGTCACAGCTCCACAGGGCAGGGATGCACTCCGAGTCGTTGCAACGGAACTCCTGCTGACCACAGGTGGGAGTAGAGCACTTCTCCTCGTCGCTGCTGTCCCCACAGTCATCGTCGCCATCGCACACAAAGATGGGTGCCAGACACTTGCCGTTACGGCACTGGAAATATTTGGGGGGGCAGGCCTTGGAATCTGTGAATGGGATAAGAGGAGAAAAAAATTCAGAAAGTTAACACTTAAGGGCAAATGAACCAACATGTTGTAGCTCTGTGGGAGCTACAAGTTAGATAGAGGTGTTGGAGAGATTTGTTATCAAGGTTTTGGAGAGCAGTGAAGAAGGTCCTGGAGTCTGCAATGAGTTAAGCTGCAGGAATAATTTAGAATTTACGTGGCCAAGGAGATCAGAGGCAACATCGAGAGGCAGGTACACAGCATGACGCCACCTCCACTTCTGAAAATCAGTTCTCAAAGATGACACACATAATCATCTGTCTAATGATCAATTATTCTTACTTCTAGCTCAGTCCGTCCAATAAAACATTCTCCTAACAACTCAATTAGGGTCACTCAATTAGACTGGGCTCTGGTAACATGTTTTTTTGTCTGAACCAGACCAGATGGTTATATTAATATAAGCTAATGCATGTTGCCATGGTTACTGCTTGTTAGAGTGTGTAAATGACAGTTAATAACTACTGAACCAGACCAGTTGGGTTACACTGGGTTCCAACAGGTGACCGTGGAGTATCCATGCTCAGGACTGTGCTTACTGCTGGCTGCAAAAATATGGTTACAGGGCAGTGATGTGAGCTGATGACACCAAAAGCTGCAGAGGTGGTTAACCCAAAGTAAAATGACGAGGCAGAATGTTTGCAATGAGGCACAGCTGCTAGTTATGCTCCGCTTGTCACACCTTGACAGGGGTAAAACTAACAGGTCAGGGGGTGAATGACCTGCATTATTCAATATACCAACTTCCTCAACAGTTATTTTGCCCACACAGGTTCAATACTTTGAGTTTTCAGTCAGTAACAGCTGAAGAATTGTCTTGGATAAAAGGGAAAACAAACAAGTCTAATCGTCTGTATCTACACTCTTGAAGATTCAATTACCTGGATGAATCTTCACAATGTTTTATTGACCTACCAATTGAAGTTGTTTTTGTCATCGAGTTTCTTCACTCAATGTTACCTTCACTTTGATTAAATCTCTTTGTAAGTTTGATACACAGTCTGCTTTAAGTGAAAGGAAACTAAAGTCAACTGTCAACTAAAGTCTACACCCACTTGAAAATCCTTCTAAAAGCAGATGTTAATGCATGTGGGAGTACAGTAGATGAGGGAATGTGAGTCAGAGGACAGATGTAATTAACTTATCACTGTTTATATTAAACTCCGCGGGGGAATAGGGATATATATATATATATATATATATGAAGCAATATGTTGTCCTCTTCTCAACTGGAGGTGGAATGAAAGACAGTGTTGTTGCTAAAATTAATTTTTTCAAGTTAATTAGCTTCACACTTTTTCTCTTAATGACAGGACGAGCAACAGGTTGAAGGAAAAGGTGCAAATGAGTAAAGGCAGTGGCTCTTCTTTAATAATTAAGAAATCAATAACTTCAGCTGCAAAATATCTATCTTTCGAACAGTGGGTGCAAAAACTTTATTATATTAAAGTCACACCATATTAAAATGATGCCGACCCTGTAAAGCACAAGGATGAGAGCATACGTTCAGCAGGCAGTCCAGTGTTTGGGAACAGGTGGATAATGATTAGGGCTGCTGGTTCCTGTTGCAGTGTAGAACAGAAAAGAACAGAAAGAGTGTTTGTGTTTGTGGGAATTGTGAGAATACAGGAATACCTGCAGACACTGTGTCATTTCATGGGTATGTTCGTCTGTGGCATGTGTTGTTTTTTTAGTCTCCGCAGTAACGCAGGGCTTCTGACAGCTGGGACATCATTCCAAACTCCACGACAAATTTTAGTTCAGCTTTTTACATACCGAATCTGTCTCTGAGTGTGTGTGTGTGTGTGTGTGTGTGTGTGTGTGTTTCGTGTTTCCTTTTTGCCATATCCCAGCAGCGCCTGTAGATAATTCCAGCGAGGTCTCTCAGGGCGATCGGCGTAAACGCTTCCCCCTCCCTCTCCCACATACAACGCCGAAGGGACTCATTATGATAATAGCCTATTGGATTCCCTGCTAGCTATTACTGCTAGCATGCTAATCATCCCAGCTCAGATCTAGGTAATTTAATTAGCATGTGCACATAAACAACATCAGCAGCATTCCAGCAGAAGCTCGGCTGATATGGGGGATCACAAAATGTGTTGGTGTAAACAAACTCTTGGGCAAACAAGGTGGTTCTTTTTTAAGAAAAATGACGGAAATTATTAATACATTTTGCAAATACTACTTTTCATAAAAGCAGAGAGCCTGGTCAGCCAGGTGTGTTCATTATAAACAGCACGGCCGGGATAAGGAGCTTGTTAGTATGGCTCTCATTGGGGCAGTGAGCTATAAGAGATAGTTGGCTCTCAATTTAGCTCTGTATTTCCACTGCAGGAGCACACAGGTTTATGGGGGGTTTGTCTTGTGGATAAAAACATATTTGTCCTGAGTTTGAAACTCACAGGGGCACAGGCTGCATCAGAAACATCCTTCCACCATATCCAACAGGTTACTAACCTTTTACTGGAACCTGATTCCTTATTAGGAGCACAAGAATATTGTTTTAAGTAATTGTTTTTTTCAGATGAGTGGCACGGATGGAGGAAATCGAAATGATCGAAATGATCACAGTGGAGTGATATTACTGAATGTCTCCAAGTGGCACGAATGTCCATCACTAAAAAAGTCTCCTAATGAGTGCTACAGCACAAACAGACGGCTCATCTGCCTATCTCTGCCTTTCCCAAGCACACACAGGGAATTATGGTGACCTTCACATATGAGAAATAATGTAAATGGGCTTTCCTAACTCCATCCACTCTTTCTGTCATTTCCTCCTCCTTCATTGTCTAAAGTGCATATAAATGCTTATTCTAAGGATACAAAAACCCAAACAACTTTAACACTTATAAAAACATACTTATGGGTTCATCTGCTACCTGCTGCTCTGCAATTATGCCTCTACTGGCAAAGGCTACGGGAAGAAACCCAGACAGTGCCAAGTGTTGTGAGTATGGCAAACCCCCTGTATATGATTCAATATCTGAAATAGTATTATGTTACCCACTGAATATTTAAATTTCTATAAAAAAAAAAATGATGCAATCTTCTTACCAGTAATGGATTCCTACATGATAAACCAAGACTACCGATGCCACGTTTGGCACCTTTCACCAATGAAACATCATCTCACACAATGCTTCTTAATTCCACACGGAGGCATGTCATCCTTCACTCACTTCATCCTGTCACCCGACTACAGCAAAGCCGACACATGTCAAGAAGGTTCGGTGCTGATGAGTCGGTGAAGACAGCCTTTCAGTCGACAGACCAAAACCAAGACTGTAGAGGACATAAATGGTCAGAAGGGAGCTCGTATGATAGGTGTGAGAGCAGCCGTGTCCTATAACTACACTCGCTGTAAAATATGTACCACAGATTTTAAGAAATAAAACACAGCCATGTTGTTTAAATTATAGGCTATTTTTATTTTATGTGACATTAAATGTGTAAGTAAGTGTCAACCGGTCAGCATGCAGGCCTAACATTTTAGTATTTGCACTCAGTGTTAATTTGTTCATTTCAATTCATAAATTGCTGTTTACGTTGATAGATAATTACACTTTGTTGTGAAGCTAAACCTTTCAATTATTACATGGAGCCCAACTGTAATGGGCTCCATTATGACCCCCATCTTCACATAAAAACAATAATATATATGAAAATGATTCATCATAGCCTCATGTGGTGATCAGAGTCGTGATCCAAGGTTTGTGTGAGCCTCAGTTCCAACACTGTTACGTTTGAGAATTACAGTTGTAAGTAATGGATTACATCTCGACAGTAACCTCCCTCAACCACAGGTGACTGTGTTTAACTTTCTATACATCCATCCCCCAGAGCCCCAAGAGAACAGCTAATAGATGAGGCAGAACAATAGGACACGGCTCACTGACCTTGATCTGCAGGACAATTGAACTCACTTTCAGCATGGGCTGGTCTACAGTGAGCGGCTAAGCAAGCGCACACATGCTCGGGCTGTGTATCTCCACAGAGTTTCCCTGATATTGACCAATTTGTGGCGATTCTGTCTTTTTTTCAAAACACAACACGCCCCATGCCAGGGCAGCTCGGTGGGTGGGTAACGCTGCTATAACACATGTTGCTATAAACAATTTTATGCACTCCATTATATCAAATGACCTCTGGTGCTGCCACATGCCACCTCCCAATATTCTGGTGCACATCCCTAGTGCACACATGCATGGGCATCAACCCGGCAAAATCTATTAAATTTTGTAACTTCTTGCAGTTTTTAAATGCCCGTTGAATGAACACATATCCACCTGTTTCTTCTTTTTAGCCTCAAAATTAGCTGTTGCAGTGACTATACCGGCTTCATTTTGCTGCAGGGACAACCGTCCTGGTGACATGTGTCGCAGCATTTTCCGTCATGAGCATGACAACTTGTGCCTGGTGCAGTGGCATTATTGCTTTTGATAAATCAGATAAAGTTATATTTGAACGGTTAAGAATCAAATATACATTTACATCATCAGCTGATAATTTATCAGCCTTGAAGCCCCAGTGGAAATGGGCTTCAATAAGAGTTTCATTACACACACACACACACACACACGCATACCTCGCTTCAACCTTGTCTATGAGTCACTGGGTTTAATGTTTCTGGAGCGTGGAATCCAATCAGACTCTAGTCTAACATGTCAGCCACTCACTCAAGATGTGTGTGTGTGAGCGAGTGTGCACAATTTCACCCACTCACACTGCGCTCGTCTCCAAACCTTTGTTTACCAGGTGCTCGGTTGAAACGCAAGCTGGCGATCACACATTCACAGCGTCACGTTTAGCGCTGTACTTGAGACAAGAACGGAGACATGGCACAGCGAAAAAGCAGACAGCAACTCCTGAAGGCAAGAGACATGTTCATCTACTCTATGGAATATCAATATGCATGCCGTATCTTTCACACGAGTGCATCAATAAAAACCTTGTCGAGTCAAGTATGCCTTGAACTACCTCAGACACAAGTGGTTATTGCAAATAAATCACCAGACTGTTTATTCATGATGATCTACGGGTACGGGAACATTTCCAAAAGAACAAGGGACAACTCTGTTCAATTATTCAATATGCATTACGATTCCTGCCCAAGTCAGAACCATGCCGCTCCACTTGTGTGCACAGTTTTATCAGGGCTGAGGAGTAGGAGCAACCAGTGCCTGAAAAAAGAAGATGGACAAGGCCCCAGACTGAGAGGTTTGAAGGTTTAAAGATCACTTGAGGCTCGTGTCGTTGCATGACCGGTCCGCTAAAAAAACCTAACCGAATTAAACGGCACCCCAAACACCAAAATGTCACAAACTGGCATCTAAAAGGCACTAATTTTCATTCTCAGGAACATTTTCCCGGCGCAGAATTAACATATACAAAAGAGTGAAGAGTGAAGCAGAAGAATTGCGGTTAATACCCTTCTCCAAATTATTGTTATTTTGTGTCAATTTGGTCAGTGGAAGATGATGCGATCCATGCACCGTGAAAAACGGACAAATGGTGCATGTAAACATCGTTACACTGAGCATTGTAAACCACATTAAGCCTCACCTGAGTCACAGAGGAAGAGCAAGTTTAAATCAGCGTGCTGCTAACGATTCTATCCCACATCAGATCCATGAAGTGAAAATACCCAATTTTTTTAATTTTCTTGGACTGATGCAAACACATCTGAATGTACTGAGTTCCAGTACAGTTAATGTAGCATTTGATTTGCATCAGGCCTCATTACTCTTGAGAGCATTAACAAGCAACAGCAAACTATTAAAAAGTAGAAGAGCGCCGGGAGCGCTCGCTTCTCTGCATCTGTGACAATATGGTTGTGTGGCGTACACGTCGAGAAATGTTAACCTGCCACTTAGTCGGGAGTCGGAACACTGAGGAGCTGTCAGGGAGAAAGTGGGGGGGGGAGTACAAAGGGGAGAAGAGGCAGCCTAAGATTATACTTTAGATGAAAGACATGCTGGAGAAGCCCAGCGGAGACCTAGTCTGTGTGTGAGTGTCAAAAAGTTGACATGCAGTCCCTCTCCAGGGCTCTCGAGTGTTTATCAGTGCTTTGGCTACGTTAGACCTTTGAAGAATCGACACCGCACGCACACTGACGCGAGCACGCGGGCCCCGCGCCCTCGGCTCTTTGCTGTACAATAAAAGTGGCCCTCTTTTCCTAATGGAACAGACAGACTGGCAGTGAGCGGAGATACGATTCAAAATAGATTCATCACCAACTGACAAAAAAAAAAATCACTTTCCAACAGCCTGTCCACATGGGATTTACCAGACACAAGGCTGACGGTACATGTCTGGAGTGTTGGAGGGAATCTCACTCTCTCTGTTTGGACGACTCCAAAAGAAAAATATAAGCTTGTGTTTCAATCCGAGGACTCTTCTTCTCCTGGTAAATTCTGGCAGGACGCACAGTGAGAGGTTAAATGCCGACCTCCACAGTAAAGATCTATTTTTAATATATTATATTTGTATTTGTATTGTATATTTATATGAATATTGATATTTGCTGTAATCAAGGTTTACAATAATTACTGCAGTAAATAAAGCTTCTTCTTCGTCTTGGATAGGTTTTTATGGTGGTTGGCAAAACAGCTGAAAGGGGCATAACCGCCACCTTATTGCTCTGCCGCTGGCACACAAAGAATTCTGGGACATGGTCAGATGTATCCTTCACGGACGGGCAAACGCCAGCCGCGTTCGAAGGAGCCGATGAGTCATGCGACAATCGGGACGGCCCACGTCGGAGGGTGATGGGATGTGATGTGATGCATTTTGACAACGAATCCTCACTAGAGAGAGACACAGCTATTGAATGCAAATAGAAGCAATGAAGACAAGAGTCACCTACACTGTGCTTTCAGAATCTTCCTCAGTGAAATCTGTTGACAGCATATCATGTGGGACTATTTCAAACCAATGCCTGTTCTATGTTCTGTTGTTTCTCGCAGCTGAGGATCTCAGACAGTTCACCACACAGACTGTGTATCAGCTCCATTATTATAGTATGGTAAATTGACCTTTTCTAGTCTGGATGACCACTCAAAGCTGCTGTCCACTACAGGCAGCCCGTGGCCAGGTGGAAAGGGAACTTGGCTTGTAACCAGAGGGTTGCCAGTTCAAGTTTGAGTATCCCTGAGCAAGGTACCCAACCCCCATTGTTCCCCGGACGCTGCTCAGTGGCTGCCCGCTGCTCCTAATTCTAGGAAGATTTCTAGTAGAGGATGAGTTAAATGCAGAGAGGGAATTTCCCCTGCAGGACTGATTACAGACTCATTTGAGTGATTCATTATTAGTATTGCCATTCACACCCATTCACACGGTACATCTACTGCATGTGCAGCAGTTTTTTTTGCTTTCATACCCAATCACACGCTGCCAACACAGCCAACACAAGCAACGTGGGGTTAAGTGTCTTGCCCAGGGACACATCGGTAGATGAGCAGAGCTGGCGACCTGCCCAGGCTGTTACCCCGCCTATTGCCCTATGTCATCTGAGATTGGCACAGCGAATCCCCAACACACCCCTCCCCCCGATGGATCGATGGATACCCGAAAGCAGAGGAATAGATCTTTTTGCGCCCATATACTTTTACAGTCATTACGGTAACCCTCAGGATTTCCACGGAACGACCGTCCACGACGAGATTCACCAGCTTCTCAGTACCGTAATTCCTAAACAGTTGAATAACTGCCAGATATCGAAAGTGAAAGTTATCTTGGAAAAAGGGGCCGGAGGCACTCACTTGTTGAACATTTTTTGACAATTCTACAGCCATAAAATCAAAATAAATCCAGGCAGTCTGATTATCAAGATGGTCATAAGAGGGTTAAACAATGAACTCAGCAATAATTACCAACACTGGCTTTAACATTTCAAAAAAGGCCGAATATTAAACTGTGCTGGTTAGACTGTTGTACAGCAAAAAAACATATCAAAGCCAACTGTGAAAAGCCACTGAAATGAAGAGCCTGGTGCAGTGAGGCAGGAGCGCCTGAGGAATTCCAGGGAAATAGCAGCTTAAATGAAGGAAGAATGGCACAAATTTCACTGAGAGACTCAAACTCTATGCCATCTGATTGGCTTACACGAGGGGAAAGACTATGTGAGGACTACGGGGACACACACACACACACACAAGGATGGTACAGTGAATATAAAACGATTTTTCAATAGCTCAATCACTGTGCCATCTGACAGCGGCTAAGACTTGAATATTAACAGCAGTCACACAGTGGACTGAGTGTCTGTCTGTGTATGTGCAGGTGGTGTGTGATGGATGTCCCGGTGTGCATTGACGTAAACTGTGGACGAGCAATTCATATTTCACAAGATTTAAGCCATTAAATGTAAAATGTGACACGGCACATCACTTCATATCAGGAGCTCCCCTTCCTCGGCCACACAATTGCATTCACTCAGATAATTATCAGGTGGTAAATCTATGAACACACTGAAAATACATCACTGTCATTATAGTGTGATGATTAAGTGTCCACAATAAACCCAATTACCATTTTAGATGGACTTTTCCACGTCTGATCTCCCACTTCCTTCCATAATATTGCCTTGGACAAAACTGAATGCAGTACCACACATATGCCGTGTTTCCACTACATGGTCCCAGCTCGCCTCGGCTCTACACGGTTTGGTTGGGTTCTCATTACAGTATACACGACACACACAAAACTAGTGACTTTTAAAGCAGTTATTTTCAGTGTAACTGAGTCATTAGAATCAGTTAATTGAAAAAGATTTGTTCAGTACTTCCTGCATGACCGGAGCTACAGTGACTGTATTCAGATACAGTCACTGAATACAGCAGCAAGGTTTTTCTACTCCTCTGCTATATGATGAGATATTAGCAGGGCCGGCCCAAGCCTTTATGGTGCCCTAAGCTGAATTTGATTTGGGACCCCCTTCAAATCACCTAGGAGTCAGCTGTGCTTGACTATTATTGATAGGAATGTAACATTATTAATTGCATTCATTATATTATAACTGTATAATAGAAGACATTGCATCTGCGGCAAGCTGGTAAACCAGTTTAATAGCCATGTTAGTTTTTAAAACTTGGGACAGATGCGTACATTTGCACTAGATGTCAACTAAAAAAAATTAAAACCATATTACTTACGATAAACACTATTTAGATACTGTATATGAATGTATCTACATTGAATATTGAATATCTAGAAGAGACACTATTGGGGCCCCCCTGGTGATCTGGGGGGCCCCAGCAGCCGATTAGTTTAAGTGCGCCTTGGGCCTGCTCTGGATATTAGACATTTCCTTGCTAAATGTTGGAGATTAATCAACGTTTAGGGATTGTTGAGTCTTTTTAACTGATCTACAGTTTGGCATTGTTCGAATTGATTCTTGTGACTCTTCCTGTGACGGCACACTAAGCATCGGCTCAGCTCGCTTGGAACTTTGGTCTTTCATTTCTTTTGTTTGGGTCATAACTTTACAACAATTACTCAACTTGGTTGAACTAGACATAGATTGTCAAAAAATAAATAAATAACTTAAGTCTAAAATGAACATTGTGATGAGATTAGTTAGGGGAATATGTTCATCCTTTGCGCACACGGCGACTGTTAACTCAGAAAAGAATTAATGTCTACAACATTTTATGAAAGTTTACTATGGGCAAAATTTTAAACAAAAACAAAGTAAGTGTAATAAGGTGTGTTGAAAAAAAACAAAAACAGGCCAGACAAGGATTTAGGAAAAAGAATGGTGGATCTACACCTAAAAAACAAACAGATCCTTCCTCTCTCTCTGACTACCGCTCTCCAACACCTCGAACCCCAGCATGACAGCAGGTTTCACTGTCATCTCCATTTTATACTGAGCATGTGACCCCCCCCCCCCCCCCCAAGGCTTTCGAAGAAAACTGACCGTGCCTGCATCTGAAGTCAGTGCACTTACCTCTGGCTGCACAGTGAGTGTACTTTGTGTGTTGGCACTCGATTACATTACACCTACGCACACAGTGAGAGCAGTCAAAGGATTATAAATGACGGGGAAAGTAATGGGGAAGAAACTCTAAGACAAGAGACCACCGATCTCTGCCTGTGTAGTCACCTTTTTACTAGTAGAAGCGTGGGTGAGGCAAGATAAAAGAGGGGAAAAAACACACTACAACCACAACAGAATACACAAATGTTAACACACACTCTTATACACATGGTATTTTTTTTTATATGTGGGTGGACTCTTGTTGGTCGTTTTTTGATCTGTTATCAAATAATGGAATATACTGGAGGTCACAATTACAGTAGCCTCCAGCAAAATGAACTAAAAACTTTATGTATCGAGGGAGGACGCCTGATGATGTGCCTGATGTTTTCAAGGTGTGTGTGTGTGTGTGTGTGTGTGTGTGTGTGTGTGTGTGTGTGTGTGAATTACAGTTCACGTGCATACAGTTTATCACACTGTGTTCACTGTTTCATTCATGTCGACTGCCCTTGAGCTGACTGATGAAGAAAATAAAGATGCTTTCCTCCTTCCTTCTGAAAGCCAACATGTGGTTATTACGGTAATTTCACTCGCGCTGTCGCAGGAAGCCGGAGAATCAGCGTCTTTGTCGCCGGAGAGGAGAGCGATGGAAAAACACCTGTACATAGTACCCAGTACTGTCAACCCAGTACTATAAAATAGTTTCCAGTTCCCAGTTTCATTCTGTTCCACTTTCACATTTAACACGCAAGATCTGTTGTTTATTTACAACTGCAGTGTTTTTCTAAATAAATCATTTGTTTTTCTTCATTTTAAATGGTAAAAAAATGGGTTTTCAACATGCATTAAATTGTAAATAACTGCCAGATATTGGTTATCTAGCACAACACGTTATCCAGGAAATGTTTTACGCTAGAATGGCAAGGAACCATACATGTTAACTTCCTTGATCTAGATTTTCTACATGAGAATTTAATGTTTTTTTTAAAAGAAAATATCACAAAATTACATTAAAGGGTTGAAATTTTGAATTTCCAAGTATTTCAATATTCAGGTCATACCTGACCCCAACCTTGACCTATAACAAAAATCCTCCGAAATGTGGTTCTGTCTCATTAGGACCAGGTTTTGGTCTTCATGAGGACCACTGGTCCTGACAAGGTCCCAAAGAGGTAACAAACACACACACACACACACACCACTCCACACCTTCTTTACCCTGTCATAAAATACCAACTAACACGGGCATCAGTCCAGCAGCAGCAGTCTGTTGTAATGTAATGTAACAGCACATGCTGATGTGAAAAGAGCAAAAGGTCCCCAGACTCTGCAGAAGCCTCCCTGAGTACAAGAGTCTGACTTGTCAGACTCCTGAAGAAAGAAAACAAAAAAAAAAGAGTGGATCCAAGCAAAACAAGTAAAAACAAAGACTCTGAAAGAACTTTTTGACCGATCACATCGATGATGAAATTGAAAGAGTCTATGAAACAAAGGTTTTTGGAGTCATTATAGAACTGTTGGAAACCACACATAGAACACATTAAATGTAAATCCTCCAAATCTAATCTAAGGATTTATTGAATCAAAACTGCCTTAGGATTTTGTCCTGTTCACTTGTACTGCCTTACATGTCATGATGTGCCGACATTTGGGGGAAATACTTAAAAACAAACTTAGATCCTATAACTGAACTTCAGAAAAAGAGCAATTAGAATAATAAATGAGGTTGGAATCCACTACTCAGTTATTCCATAGGATCTTTCATGTTTAAATTTCTAGACATTCAAAAACACGAGAGACACTTAGTTCTTGAAACTAAGTGAAGGGAATTATGATTTAGAATGTCACTTTTGGGGGTTAAGTTATAGAATGAACTCATTGATGAATTGAAATTGTGTAAAACACTTTTACGGTTCAAACTTTTTTTTTAATAATTACAACTTACAATGTGAATTGACAGTTCAGTATTATAATTTTCTAGGATTTCCTTGGATTGTACAGAATAGACACAAAGAAAAAGCCTTTCGCTTCAGCCTATTTGTTTTTCCGTAAATGGCACATTTGTGTTAAATGATCTTTAACGTTTACTTTTTACATGAATGGAACCAAAATAAAAATATTCATTCAAAGAATGTTTTTACAGGCGCGCTAAGCAACATTTGGCAGGGTTTATTGGAGAAATGAATATATTATCCATAAATATAATTGCTTAAGTGTATAAACACTTTTAAAATATAAATTGTGAAGTTTTCTTAGCCTTACCTAAAAAGGAACAAAAGCCATTTTTCTTTTTTTTCACCTTCTTTCTTCTCCAACACAAACATGACAAACGTAATGTATCGGGAAATGAATTCCCCCGCATCCAGACAATTTTACTGAGTCAATTTAGTTCTCATTGCCAAACGTGACACACATAATATTTGCTTCCATAAACAGGCGCACACGACGCCTCCGTTTACACAGTCCAATTTGTATGAATTAAAAGTTGATTGGTGTCGGGCAGGTAAACAATACACTTTAATCGCTTTGTTTTAAATCTTCATGTGAGGAAGACAGACAACAGAGACGCCATCCTTCCTGAAAAACACCAAACCCACACACCCTGCAGCATGCGCACACACATGTCGAGCTGTGGATGTGTGCGTGAATAAACACGAATCCACATTAACGTAGATTAAAGACTCACAAACTTTCTTGGGAGGCCTCCTCTCACTGTAATAAAGAACATCTCTTCCTGCATCCACGTGTTATCCAACACTGGGATTATGCTCAATTAGCATCTCTAATTAACGCGTCGCTGTATTCCAGTTTTTGCTGCCGCAGGAGGGGGATGGATGAAAAACATAAAGTATTTGCTCTTTATGAAAACATCCATCAACATGTCAACACTATATCTATTCCGTTCTAGTAACTTTTTGTTGTTTATTTTCTCAAACAAAGTAAAAAAAAAACTATCAGCTACTATCTGACGCCTTTGGCACACAGCGCTCTGTAATCTGCACTCATTTGTTTTTTTTTATATCTATTCCTGAGACACGAGGAATCAATTTTCCAACAGTAATAAATGTAACAGCGCCGGCCTGATTAGGTTTTATGCTGCACATACTGAGAGTTAGTCGGATTTTTTCTTGTATATACCTCGTCTGTTTAGATACATTCACAGAGTGAATGGGAGGAAGAAATTAGATTAGGATGCCTGATATACTGTACATCTCATTTATAAATGTTTGTTTTGCTCTGCCTCTTTGTTTCACTTCCACCGTTGTGCTTTGTCAACCCAAATAAGGTGATTTTTAGAATGATTCTTGTTTATTTTCATTAGCGATGCAACGCATCTGGTGTCATATTGTTATATTCGATAAAGAAAACGTTTTCCTTTTTGGCTAATGGAATAAACGGAAGAAAGAAAAACATGAAACACAGCCTATTATGATATAATATCAGTTAAAATGATATACTACACAAACAGTGACAGGTGTTTTGATGCTATTTTGCTGCTTGCAACTTTGTGTTGACGTTGAGAAATATTTCCAAAGTGAGTGAAAAGTTTGATTTATCTGGTTTTGCAGGCAGCACGGGATCAATCACTGACCTGTAGTAAGAATGAATGAAAGAACAAACAAATGAATGGATGAATAAACAAATCTGCCTTCTTTAATATAGCAATACGCTATCACTTTGATGTAAATGCATCCGCATGTAAATTCAAATAACCCAGGTCTTCTTCTATGCAACTAATGAACTTTAGGGAATTAGATTTGTGTCAATATTTTCAAACAACACTGAGAAGACAAAATGCAAATAAATGCCAATAAAATATCAATTTAATCATTCAAAAAAATTGTACTTTATTTGTTTGAAAATACACTAAGGGGCGGGACTTAGGAAGTAGTCAGAGGCTTAGAGTCGCTGTCCGTTTTCCTCGTTGACATCCGACAAAATAATTGTAAGTAACTAACGTTTGTTGTTTGTCGGAGTTCCAGACGGACGGCGACTCCTGTGACAACATCCGGTCCATTGAGCTGTCGCTTCAAAACTCAGTAGCCAATCAGCAGACAGCCTCCTAAGGCCCCACCCATGGAATCGCAAATAAAAAAACACAGCGCAAAGAACAAATCAGGGAGCGCAAACGCAAATGAGTCGGAGCAAACTAAATTCCGATTATTGCAAACAACCCCCCCCTGATATTTTCAAATGATTAAATCAATACTTTATTTTATTTCGTGGTTCATTTTTGTTTGCTAAATTCATTAAAGTGTTGCTTCGTGAAAAGTGTTGTTTGAGAATATTGACACAAATCTAATTCCATAGAACGTCTTAATATTCATTACTATCATCCTTATACGTCACTATAACAGCAGCGCAAGCACGTGTCTCGGACAAGAAATCAATTACCATCAAGAGCTCTGTGAAGTTTTGCAAAGCATCTTATTTTCATCAGGGACAACGGCTCAGAGAGATGAACGGCAATGTACAGAACACACGGTCACTGATAACAGCGCGCGCGTGCCAACGCGTTAAAAAGGGAATTAAAAAGTACAGGTGCCTGCGAGGGGCAAAAAAAAAAGAGCAGTGTTCCTTTTCAGATTATACGTCAAGAGCCCAGCTCAAGTTACATGACAAAAATCTACAGTGACTGCTGCTTTCATTCAGCCCCGGCCACAAACTCCCTAATGTGATCAGTCTGTGTACAAAGAAACAATTCACAGACAGAGAGAAGATAAATGATGAGGTGAAGAGACACAGAGGGGGGAAAACTCTCTCAGAGAAAGTAAAGACATAAGATTTCTGCTGCTGCTGCCTGTCAAGAGAACGTTTGATATGTAGAAACATTGAGATAAATTTGCATCCCCTGAGTTTGTGCACGTGAAGTAAAAGATAGAAGTGACTTTGTGAAACTTTTGTATTAGCAAATGTGAAGAACGTCAGAGCTTTGTACAGTAGGAGGATGCTGTTGTCAAATTCTGTGGACCTCAAACAATGGATCTTAATTTGAATGTTATTACTTTTCATTTAACTCCCTCGCCATGTGATGGACTGGTGACCTGTCCAGGGTCAACCCCGCCTTTTCGCCCTGTGTTAGCTGGGACCAAGGTTATTATAGTTAAACTGAAGTCAAGCCAAATTACAAAAACCTCAAACTCATAACTGTGTCCATAATCCCAAATGCATGCACTCTTTCGAGCATGAAACTATAATGTCACAGTGCATCGCAAACACAAAACGTGTACACAAACAATATTGTAGTTCTCCCCATGCGAAAAAATAACACCAGCTAAATTCACTCTCCCCTTATGCTCAAGTTATCCCTTATAAATGTAACCACCACACTCCGAAACGCAAAGGTTTATCACTCCATAAACACATTCTGATTGTTGTTGTTTTCTAACGGAGTGAAGGTTTAATAAAGGGCACATACCGTATGACATGCGATCTATATGCTTCAAACAAATAATGCTGTGTGTGCATGTGTGAGCTGTTGTATATGCATCCGTCACAGCTTTAAAAATCAATAACGCCCGAGGCCAGATGTTTTCACTGATGGAAATCAATGCTCTTTTTTTTACATACAGCTTTGATGCCATCTGCGAGGACGTGGGATAGAACACGACAAAAGAAAAATATACACAAGGCGGTTGTGTACAAACGTGTGCGCGTTTCAAAGCAATGTGAGTGGGTGTCTGTGGTTTGTTCATAAAGCTATGTTGAAGCTTTTCTACAAAAGGTACTCAACAGACCCTGACAGTGAACTGTTACAGAATCTCTGGAACCACAGCAGAACGAACAATGCTGTATGGATCTGTTTTGGTTGAAAGGCATCATTTGAACGAAACTATGTGGCATTTGAAATGTGTGTTATGGGTTATTTGTGTTACAGTGAGGCAGTAGAACAACAAGGATGTGTCCACAGAATCCTCATTTATTATATGTGTATATGAACGTGTGGTTTGGGAGTGAAACGTTTTATGGTGACCATGATTTTTCCCATCTATAAGCTGGCTCTACTACACCCACACATGATTTATATGACTAATAATATACCTAATCCCAAGATGTGATGTGCCAACACAGTCTTTGCACTCTAACAGACTTAATTTTTCACCCTCATATGTGCCTTGATTCACAAAAAGCAAAACTTTAAAACAAAAAAACAATAACAACCACAAGATATAGTATATATACAGTATATATAAGTATATACAGTAAATAGGTGGCTTACCCTCTGTAAAAGACAATTAGCACACACTTGTACTCTACCAGCTGATTATAAAAACAGCAACAGCAAGCACGGCATTATGAGAAGTTTGACCAAAATTAACATAACAAAAAGAAATAGGTGCACGTAAATAACCAGATCCTTATAAAAATGTCTGACAAGGCGCAATTACTTGAAGAGATTTCATGTCTTACGCAAAAGGCCGTTTTGACTTAACACACTTAACCAAAAAAAAGAAGGAGGAATTACCTGCAGCACACTGCTCCTCATCTGCACCGTTTTCACAGTCCCTCTCTCCATCGCATCGCCATGACAACGAAACACATTTGCTGACAGCCCCTCCGCAATCAAACTTCCCTGGCAGACAGGTCTGTCGGCCTGTTGTGAAGGAGAGGAGACAGAAGACGGGGAGGGAGAGAGAGAGAGAGCGCAGATTGAGGAAAGGGGATAAATGGGTAAAGATGGGGGGGGAATGGATGAAAGGAAGTACCGAGGAAAGAGAGCGGGGAGTAATATGAGAAAAGAAATAGGGAGGATGAAAAAGATAGAGAGAAGGGACAGTCAGTCAATGAAACAGTTTGATAACTTAGTTATCTTGTTGCTCAAATCGATTCCTCCTCAAAGGCCTGCAATTAAACTAGACACAGAGCGACAGGGGAACAAAGAAGCAGGAGCAATGCATAAGGCAGACACACACAGTGAAAAAGAAGTGAAACAGTCAGGAAAAGGCGCAATACAAGAAAAACTAATTCCATTTTGTGTGTCTAAGAAGTAGTCTTTGCTCTCACAGGAGTCACCACTGTAGATTTTTCCCTGTCTGCAATGTTAATTTGGCACTTTTTAACTACATTGCTGGATGTCCTTGCTGAAGCAAACCCTAATGAGTTTACCTGGGCTATAAGGACCGGCACCATGAGAACACTTTTGCATCCTCACTGGTTCGATAAAAAGTGTATTCAACAATCTGGGGTTAAGTGTCTTGCCTCATCGGGACAAGGACACATTAACATTTTACTGTCTTACTACTAATTAATGAAATGGTTAATTACTTTTTCTTTTTATTAAACACAAAGATTTGATTGGCCAATAATGCAAAAATAGAATTCAGGGTAATGAAATATAACAAAACTCAGCAAAAGAATCAATTAAGCTGACAAAATAAAATACTGAAAACATCACTTGTAATTAACCATCACGGAATTGTGCCAATATAAGCACACAAAGGAAAGAGGGAAATACATTAGAACACTATTTTGACAGTCAATGAACAGTTCCAATTATTTTTCCTGAGCACTCTAATTAAATGAATGTTTCTGATTTCTTTTCTGATGGACGTATAAAACGATTTGTATAAAATAAAATACACGTTTTTCCAGTAAAAATGAACACACACACAGATATCCTTTTAGGGTCTGGACATTGATTTCCATTCATTTTAGACAGCCTAAACAAAGCATTATTAAAGCTTCAAGTCTTAGCCTTCAGAGGTAACAAATACAAGAACACACAGTGTGAAAGTGGTCCTTCTAGGTAAAAGCCCATTACAGCAGAAAAGGCCATTGTACATGTGTAGCCCCTGGGGTTAGTAGAAGCATGAAAAATACAGCTGTTCAATCCATCAAATTTATACACTGCACACAGCAAACCCCTGGTAACCCCCCTAACCAATCCCAGAAAACCACACTGGTACACATCACATGCAATCTGGCCCCAGATTACGGTGCACGGCTGAGTCATCGTGAAAATCCACCAATTACACATATTTGACCACCAACTAGCTTCTCTACAAACCTGTGTATTACAGACACAGATCAATACTACTGTACCTGTGGGATTTGCACCATTTCAGTCTCATTCTTTACTTTATTCAGCACATATTTCCTCTTATTCATATTTTAACAGCACCATAAAGGTTTCTGTCACTCAAAAAGCTGGACACTGGGAGTTTCAGCCTTGCCTGGAGTTTTTCCTCCAACTGTGTCGTCTAAGATGCCAGGAAACTACTTGCACTGTATTTTGCTTCGGAACTGAGCAGGTTGGATGTTTGGCCTGGTGTTGATCCTTTGGAGCACCCCCCTCCCCTTTCCCCTCTCCATCCCTCCCACCACTCTTCCTCCGACTGAATATTAAGCACTTGTGTAAGCATCTTTTCAAAGTGTCTCCTCTAAATGAGGTTTCCCTGGGTCTTGAAAGAATAAAGGCCTCCTGCAAATCCCCTTTAAGAGATTGAATGAGCAAGCACCATATCAGCACAGTCTGCTTATTGCTTCCAAGGGAACTGAATAGACATAACAAGTGTGTGTGTGTGTGTGTGTGTGTGTGTGTGTGTGTGTCTGTACTTGTGTCCAAGATTCACAAAGATGCAGATGTTCTGGTGAAGTGTTGTGTTGTAAATATGAGTGCCAGTGGGAGGTGAGGGTACGCTCATATGAGGACGATGGGTATAGTAAATTGTTTGACATCTATATTCATTTTAAGCAATTTAAATGTAGGCCCTGCACGACACCATTTCATCCCATCTTTCACATCATCCGTTTTATATAAGCATGCATGTTTTTGAGTGGGTCAGCGGAGTCCCAGGGCTACTGTCGGAAACTCAGTCTAACACAAACCACTGCATGGGAGAGTCAAACCACTAACTGTCTGATTGACAGCTGGGTTAAAACAATGTTATTTTTTCTAACTGACTATTAGAGGCCTGTGGGTTGGACTGGAAAACCCACGTACACACTGGAAAACATGCAAACTCATGTAGCATAAAGGCCCTTGTTCTGACTGGGTCACAAACTTGGGTCTTCTTGCTGCAAAGGCATCAAATACTCTAGCCCAGAGGTCCCCAAGTACCGGGCCCACAGAAAGACTGAATAAAAAAATATTTTTATCAAAAAGATTATCAGAGTCTGAAAGATCATGATATGGTATGTCAGAAAGTAGCTAACAAGCTACAAGATGAGTACAAAACAAACGTCTTTGAAGAGCTTATTTGTAAAAGGAAAAAGGCCCAAGGAGGAGACAGAAGAAGAGCATTTGACATTTAATTGACAATATCAGGATTCCTTCTTAAAAAACGGGTTTATCTCTACAGGTGACTCTCACGCACGAGCCCGCTCGGCATAATATGTAGCAACAAGCTAGCAAACTTGGCTATGAACCCCCAAGAAACAAGCTCAGGTCTCCCACTATTTTAGTGGGACGATGAGTTTAGTTGTTTTTAGTTGTTTCTAAACTGGTCCGTGAAAATATTGTTTTACATGAAACTGGTTGGGGATCGCTGCTCTCGTCAATCAAATCACACTGCTCTAAGCATGAGGCCCAGTCACCATTATGTGTTAAAATGATGTTTGTGAAGGTTCTCAGACATCCAGGTCACATCCTCTGTAGTTTTAGCTGAAGGCGACTTGACTTGGAATGGTCGCCTGCGGTCTTTCTGTACAGATGTAAGCACCTTCACCTCTCCTGTTGTCAGATGTGAGGGAGGTGCTTTGGCACGAAGCAGGGTGATACTTAAAGTCTTAGATGTTGGTCAAGCCACTTGTTCCTGATCACTGATTCTGTGATTCTGTGATACCCACTGGGTACCCACTGGGATCTGTTTCAGGGGAAACTACAAGGTTTAGCCCTCTGGACAAAATGTCCTTTTCAGGTTAGTCAGAACTGAAGAAGTCTCTTGGATGAGAGGTGAAATGTCTTCAAACTTCAGTCAAGCAAGACCAGTCACATTCAGTTAACTACAGAAGAGATGATGTGAGTCCATAGTCAAGACAGTGGAGGAAGTAGAAAAGGATCTATTAATATTTATAATTTTCAACTCATTAAACAAAAAATTATTTTTCCAATATGCTATTGGATTTGTTTGACAAATAATATTCAACTATCAAAATCAGCCAGCTACATTACATAACATGTCATTTTGCAGACACTTTTATCTAAAGCGACTTACAAGGGAATTGAGTACAACCTGCCAGGGGTGGAGTTGAACTTGCGACCATGAAGACTTTGCACACAGGGTCTTAACCACAGGCGGTCTTAACCACTGAGCCACTCCACCCCCTGCTCCACCCCCAGCTACTGAAAATCAGCATGTAATACAATAAATGATTAGTTATTTCCATCCAAAGGTGCATGTTGCAGCCACAGTTTTGCCAGACTTGTAACAAGGAGTCAGGAGTATTGCCCTCTCACTAAGTGCTGACATGTGTTTCCAGCAGCAGAGCTGGCACTGAGGAGCATTGATGGACTTATTGACAGTAAGCTCTGGGCACAGATATTGCTGACGACTGTCATATTCTGAGCCAAGCGCAATATTGGACTCCTACTGTAGAAAAGTATGCTTAAGTTGCAACTTTTCATAAACATTTAAGTAAGACAAACAGACAGATGAAGATGATGTGTATTTTGTGTGATATTTACTTTTAAGATCAAGGCAGACAGGTGAAATAAAACACATTTGTGCAGCCAAATGTTCTCACAAAGATGTATGGCATTACATATGGGTATAAATTATTTTTCTCTGCCGCCAGACAAAGACATTAAATGAATTCACACGTCTCTATACTTTTGTAGCGAATGAATGTTTCATGGGCTATAAAACTCCCGTGGCACAGAGACAAACACTGGGGTATTAGCAGCCAGCTAGCTTGCATACTGCCAAGGCCTACAGCGAATAACAGCCGAGGAACTGATGCAATGTTGTCACGCTCCACTGCTTCATGAGCCGCTTGGTGGAGAGTGGGGGAAAGATGGTGGCTGGTTAAGGAGGCCCCCAGGTGGGCTCATGGATAATCAGATCGTGTAAAAAGGGGTCAACAAAAATTGTGCGGTCAGTGAATACATCCAGAGTTTATCAATATAAAGCAAATTGGACGAATTACAAGGTTAGACCTTAACCCTCAACCTCCATCCATCTCTGTAAAACACATGTAGTGGCAGATTCATTCCACTGACTAAACATATTGTTATTTCACAGCGGGCCTGTCTTAGCAGTAATTTGCCCGTAAGCATGTGCGACTATACTGGGTAAAGTGGCAGGGGATAACCTGTGTATTAACCTCACGTTTATGGAATTCTAGTTCTGGAGAACAGGGAAGAAAATAGATACTCATATAGCATGGCTCCTATAGTGGTTGATGATGCATGATTTAATACATCATTTAACAACCTAAAAAACAGGGAATACTTACAGCTAAATTCTGCACCACTGTTGCTAAAACAGTACTCGTTGAGCAACCTCAGAATCTTATGCATATTGCATAAAAAGAGGGTTGTGTTGTAATGTAAAAAGGAAGCCAAGACAAGATATAATTGAATGGGATCCAGGTCAGGTATTTTTGGAGACATGAATTATGTTTAAATAAGTAAGGACTGGAAAGACTGAAAGTTTCTCTCCAGTGTTGTGCTCAGGAATGTCTAGGCATATCTAAAATGATGGCACTTGATGCACCAAATTCATTTAGCATAATTCCTCCTCAAATTCTTTAATGATATAAAAAACCCTCAGTGTTTTCCATGTTCACTCACAAGGAACTGCACCTGCACCTGCCTCTACACCTGCCTCTACACTACTCCCTTTTGGTTTGCTACCTCGTTGAAATGTCTTTGTCCCGCAAAACACACAGAAATGCAACGGCACCTTATTTACAGTTTCTAAATATGAGGAAATGAAGTGCAGAAGAAAAGACAGAAAGAAAGAATGAACCTTTCTGTTACCAATCCTGTGTACTTCTCATTACTGAAACTCCTGGACTGTGTTTCAAGGCAATTTTTCTTTCTAACATTGTTAGTTTTTGGGTCAGAAAACTCATTTGGAACATACAGTAAGGAGAGATGCAGCTTCTTAATTTAAAGACCACAACCAGTAGTGGTACAGACTTCTTGTTCTTTGCTTTGCGTGGTCTGCTTAAATGTGTATTATGAGCGGGGTGTAGAGGTGGACTCCTTGTATGCTAATGAACTTTTGATTAACTACCTTCTTAATTTCCCTTCACAAAGAGGGAGGATATTGGAGGATTGTCATTTGGCACCGTGTCCACTCTTCAGCTGCCTGTCTCGCTTCTAAACTAGCATCCCAGGTGATTGATTCAGAGGGATCACAGTCACACAGGCTAATGCTAAGATAATTTATTTATTATGGAGGTGTGTATTTGAGGTCATGAGGTGATATAAGTCATGCTGAAGTCACAGTCCGTCACCGTGGGACACAATGTCAAAACAAAGGCAAATGGGAGGAGTACATGTGATAATACTGCACATGACAAATGAGGAGGGACGGAGCTTATGGATGATGTATCCTGTATCTCCTCGCTGAGGATTCCAGTTGGATGAATTCAGAATGCTCAAAGGCACGTCAAATTCCCCTGCACTCCAGAGAGCAGAGCGCTGATTGATGAAGTACTTTGCTTTTTATGCAAACACCTGAGAATCATGCCTTACATTACATGAGTGAAAAATGACTCTGCTCCGCGTAGATTATTGATTTGCTCCCCGTGTTATCCAGCGCAAAGCAAAATACACGAGGCCATTAATAGTTCCGCTAAACTATGCACAGACACTTTCTTTTTCCGGTGTGACATATGTTAATGGTTGTCCGTGTGATCGGCTGACGGCCCGTCCAGGTTCCACCCAGTTTTTCACATAATGTCGGATCGAATTGGCTCCAGCTTGACCCTCCATCCTCAAAGGATAAGCAGGATATAATGAATTCATGAATCTTCATTTTAGAATAACGAATGTGACAATATATTGCATGTAATAATTTATATGAGTAACACAGAATAAAAAAAAGAACATTTATCAATAAATTCTAAACTAACAGGGAGTCCATAACAGCTGATTGTGTGTAAAATGGGATAATTAAAGTCAAATTCCAGCCATGAGGTAGTTCCATAAAGTTGCTAAGTGCCTACTTGAGAACACTAAACTTTTATCACTTGGCGACTCTGCGTAGTAAAAACAGGTCAAAAGCTCGCGTGTGGGCCATATGCACCCATGTAGCACATCATCCAATAAGTTCCATCTGTTTTATAACAAAATAATCACACACATTTTTAGTAATTTTATGTCTGAGTTTAATATAAACCAGACAACAATATGCCTCGGTTACGTTGATTTACTTGGTTTCACTGACAACAGATCAAAGAAGATGATATAGAATGAAGATATATCGACATTGCGAGACAGAGACAGCATTGTATCGGGGTAAAGCAGGAAAAGGAAAATGGATTGAGTTGCAGGTGGTCACCTATTGGTCACAGAACGGAAAATGTCAATGAGAGGACAAATTGAGACCGAGACAATTAAAGGTAGACACTCAAAGGAACACTTGATGAAACTGGGGTTTCACACAACAGACATGCAATGCTCATTTGAGCACCTGCTCATTCACATCTGACGGAGACCAACTCAACAACATCAAGAGCACAGATAAAAACATCACTTTATGAACAATAAATCTACCCCCACGGTTTCACTGTCATCCATTTGTGGGCTGTTGTTTGCTTTCTACACAACCGAGTCTTCAGTTTATTCTGCTAATTTAATTCAAATAAAAGGAAATCTCGTTATAGTTGTGGGTCGGTCTCTTTCCCGGAAATTGCAAAAGTATTCCTCACAGGCAGTATAATTGTAACCTCTGAGAGAGGAAGGAGAGGAAGAGACTGGAATAGACAAATGACACGAGGCCTAAAGCTCATCACAGAGCGCTCATATGCATCAATGATTCATATGAGACGAGAGAAGTATGGATCAGCCAATTATTTGGCTTGTAAGGATTTTGCAAGTCTAATGAGTTGATCAGTTGCATGGGGGGTGGGTCATATCGTCATGGTGACGCTTTCAAAGGCTTATTGAGGAAGACATATTGAGGCATCTCTGTACAGGGTAGACATTTTGAAAGTAAGTTGACACTCTTTCATTCACTTCACCTGTCATTCACATTGTCATGGGTCACTGTAAACTGAATGTCTTGATTGTTCGAGCAACAAAACTCACTTTTAAGTCATCATTAAACGTCTTTATTCATCTACTTCATGGCATATCATTGACGAAACATTCTTGACTGAATAAAAAGAGTATTCATTTATTTAAATGAGACTAAATCGTCTGTGTTTTTATGTTTCTTGGGTCACCTCTGCTATGATGCAGTAATATCATTTGATTTTGATAAAGTATGATCTGATGTGGTGGGGAAATGAGTGGAGTTTAGAAATGATTGGCCAAGGTGATAGTCCAAATCTGAATATATGATGTTAAAAGAACAACAACGCAGACTTCTTCTTTCTGTGTTGTCTTTTTGAGGTCACTTGACCCATCTGCGCTGAATGCAAATCAGTCCAAGCGGGGAGTTTGAGGCCAAGAACGACCTGCATTATCGATGCTGTCAACTTGCCAAAATCCACCGCCCTTGTCCTTCAAATGTGAAATCCAATTTGCAAAAAGGGCGTATGTGGTTAATATCAGATTACATTTTAAATTAAGGTTAGTGTTGATTAGTGGTTTTCACTGGAACACTGCTCTTCAATTATTGTGGCCCTGAAATGGGGGGGGGGACATTCATGTGATTGGACCCGATTTGAAAAGGCAAACACTCGGTATAAAAGTCCTCGCAGCTCACAATGAACTTCAGAACAAAAATCCAACCATGAGGTTGATGGAGCTGCTTCCTGGACATCACTGTGACGGGATTTTGGATGGAAGGCGTCATAAAAAACATTCTGCTGCATTGTATTCTGCTCCCACCCCTCTCCTCATTTTAAGTGTCTTCATATTGCTTTCTAGCTGTAGGCAGTGAGAAGGAGAGAAAAGGGGCTTGTTAAACATGGAACCATTAGCACAGTCTAGACTGTGGGTCTGTCAGTGCCGTAGGGGGAAGAAATACAGCGCAACACCAGTGCTCTAATAGGAAATTGCCACTTTCTTCCAACAGGTCCCTCTTAATAGTTGTTTAGCAGACGACACATAGTAGCGGTGGAGCAGGAGAGGCAGACCAGCAAATGGAAGAAGAAGGAGGAGAGAGACCATTACAGTACACATTTCTGGATGAGCTGTGAAGAGCTGGACCTGACCGCTGAAAAGTAGGGGTGTAACGATGAAGATGAAGATGGGTAGTAGAATTATGGAGGCTTCTGTGAGACAAATACTGGCTGTATGCATTATCTTTAATAGGGCCGGGTCAAAATATCGATTTGGTGCTAGGCCTATATCAACGTCCTTCCTCGTGCAATACGATAATCGATATTTTAATGAACAAATTAAGGTGCTGTCACAACTTCATGTCATTTGGCGCTGCTCAAATGAATGAGGGGAAACTTTGTCTGCCCGAAAAAGAAGTTTACAGCAGGATAATGTCGGAGAAAGCTACGCTAAGACATGCCCCATTCACATTCCATACATAGACGTTATGCACTGTTCTCTATATATAGAGTAAACAGAGAAATACTACACTTTTAACTTTTCATGGACATTTTGTTTCCTTCAGGTAGACAGATATTGTGATGTATCGCTATATGATTGTCTTGCGATATATTATTGGTATTGTGGGCCATATTGCATATCGTATCGGGAGGTAGCCTATGTCATAGGAAAGGAATGTGGGTTTAACAACAGTGAATTGATCAGTCCATCAAAATGATTTGCAGCAGTACCAAAGTTCTTATAAAAACTGTGGAACTCAACTTTTCCAGACAACAACTCTCTATTTGAATTACAAGTAATATCTGTATAGATCGGCATTTTCACGTTTACCGAATGCAAAATAAACTCTAATCTGCTGCCTCCAGCAGCTCTCTTTTTTTTACTGTTAATTTATGCTGAACCAGAATGATTTCAGTGTGCTTGTCATGGAGATAACAGCATTACTTTAATCTCTTTGCCTTTCCAACTTTAGTTAATATTATTTGTCTCTGTATTTGAAAAACTGACCTGTGGAGGAGTCTGAAAGTAAACCTCACAGTTTTGTCAGGTGCAACTGATACTATTAGATATACAGTACACAGTATACTGATACTATTAGATATACAGTAGTAGTACATCCTGACCATAGCCTTCATTAGTGGATCCGTTTCAGTCCCTGACTGCGGGAGACTACTACTTTTGGACGTACTCTGTTGTCCAGGAGGATTTCCTTATAAGACATAAAATAAGAGGAGAAACTCATAAGGGTAAGCTTTTAAATGCATATATAGAAGTGAAGATTATCCTTTATTAGTGCCACAGAGAGATGATTTACTGGTTATGATGCACAGGTCTTTACAAACAGCAAATGCAATCTCATCAGCTATTGACTACTGATTAATTATAACCACTCAAACACTGGGGGTCACTAATTGAAGGGAAGAATGGAATTGACAAAATAATCACACGGTGGCTGTTGCTGCGTGGGTGGTGTTCTCTGATTGCCACGCACCGCTCAGAGTAAACAGGGAAGCAGGAGAGCTGTCGCTGTTTCACCTTCAAAGCCGCAACACCTGTTGTGTTTCTCTGATAGTTCAAGAAGTGAACGTGTTCTCATGCTCTCATGACCACACTACAAATTCAAATGTAACGTTCATTGAAACATGGGGAAATCTAATTCTAACTTTTAAAATAAAAAGATGTGCCTGGAACTGGCTCATTCAATGAACAGTACGACTGAAGCTATGTGAGATTTTCTCTGCGTAATATATGGAAGTTGGTTCTCCCTAACGACCGTTTACACACTCAGATCAATAAATGCTTTTTAAAACTTTCTCATGAATCGTGTATTTCACTCTAGGTTCCCTATAGCCTAAGCTTCAGGTATGTTATAATTGCATAATGATGAGCGCGTGGCAGCTAATGCTGTGAATTTTATTGTCAGGGGAATTTCCATGTTATTTGGTGTTGCGTTAGGACGCTCTGCATCCTCCTGAAGGAATCAATGCACTTTAACTTATTACTCGCATAAATCATGGTAAAGACAAGTGTGAATAATAAGATGCCATAAGAATCAGTGAGCAAGGCACAAACATGGACATGAGGGGCCTGAGATGATGGGCTAACAATATGAGAAGGGAGGGGAACGCACAAAGAGCAGGAGAGAGAGATGACCTTTTAGTAGCTGGGGCGTCTTTTTAAGGGACATTGTATTGTATCTGCAATTATTTTCAGAGACAGATTTCACATACAAACACAACTATGCTTCTTAGGACAATGCATTGACTTCCAGTCATTTGGACAGACTAAGCAAAGCAGCATCCCGAATCTTAACCATAACCAGTTAATGCCTCACCCTAACCTTAACCTAACCCCATTTAAATTTTTAGCCCTAAAGCTCTGCCTCATTAGGACCAGGTTTTGGTCTCCATGAGGCCGAAAACAAGTACACACACACAAACACTCAAGCAGACAACCAAACCCACTACTCGTATGAGAATATCGCTCTCTTTTTCCAGTTAGTGTGAACATCTGTGTGCAAACACTAAGTGTGCATGTTAGTTACTTCTCTGTCTTCTGCTACTGGGGTCACAGAGAGAGAGAGAGAGAGAGAGAGAGAGAGCGAGAGAGAGGCCACCTGGGAAATTACACTCTGTGCTGCAGCTGCCTCAAGCATGAAATTGAAGCCGTCTGAAAATACAACTGACTGGCTCCTTTCCGTTCATATTCCAAAATAATGAACTTAGAAAACCTACGGCTTCCGTGCAGTAATATGCTGACCTGACTACTGTCCCACACAAACAAGGGCATCACTGCGCAGGAGCAGGTGGAAGTGATGACGGGGTAGAAGAGGTAGAAGTTCACGTTCCATATTTATTTGTCACCAAAAGGCAGCAGGCTTTACAGCGACAGCTGGCTTTTTTTTAAGACTTATTTCATGGTCACTGCTGGCCATGAGTCTTCAGATTTTCTAGTAACAGAATAATGTTTTATTTCCTTCACAGTGGTGCTACAATAACCACTTGCAAAAGAAAGTGAAGAAGTCAATGGTGACTTGATATAAGCTTCATAAATCACAGTCACAAACACTAAGCGAGACCTCGATAAAGTAGTCTCACTTGGTGTAATGACATGTTTGAAATATTCACAATAGTGTTTGGTAACGTGGAAACAAAAATCTAATTACATCTGTAAAAAGTATAAATCAGGTCAGTTTTTATTAAGTTGTATCCAAGCGGCAGCTGCTTATGACGTCACACATACGAATCTGAACACCCATTTTGAAGCCTCTGGAAATGTGTTTTGGCTGGCGCCATATTGAGGTTTTACAATTGTCAATTCACAGACATCACCTGCAACCAGGCACCTTTTAGACAATACAAGCGGTTAATCACACTGGAATCCTATCTGTCCTTAATATTGATATAATTTACAAAAAAAATATGACTTAATTTTCTATTGAAAAATACCAAAACTAGTGATTGAGACCATTAACTCCTTAGAAAAATGTTTACTCATTTTCCTATAGATTTCCATTTTTTACAACCAACAGAGTCTCCCCCCGGTGGATATTCAGTATATTCTTACTTCTCCGTAGGTCTCACCGAACAAAGTGGATGACTGTAGTTTTTATACAGATTACAGATTACAATTAGTAATACTGATGACAACAAGATTTCTGTTTCTAATGGCTAAAATCTTATTTCACGTTACAGCAGCGTGAGTAGCACAGATGCACGCAGCTCCTCCTGAGCCACTCATGCCGACACACACACACACACACACACACACATAGTATCATATAGTATAGTGTGTATTGGAGCCAGATCTGATCGTATACGGTCACAGGAGATGCATCAAGGATGCGAAATATACTGTCCACTTGTTGAGCGATCGCTCAGGACAGATGTTATTACCAGGTCTGAATGGGGCCAAAGATGCTTTTAATGCTTCCTATGTGACTCATTTTCCAGCCGTAACTACTACTAAGGGAAGATGTCTGCACTTGAGTTTGGTGCAGAACACTGTGTGCAGACATATACACTCTGTCATGCATCAACGACCACTCATCTGATCAAGCATTTTCTCCACAACTCCCTCAAGGCCCAGATTCATTTTCAGACTTGTAATTACAGACAGCTCCTGAAGAGCCTGAGCGTGTGTGCGTGTGTGTGTGCGTGCGCGCATGCGTGTGGTTTCAGCAGCGCCGTTGGAGGTCCATAGTTAATCAGCAGTCGAGCAGAGGTCTCGAGGATCAGCCCATCGATCCCCTCCCAGGAAAATCAATGTAATCAAAGGTGTTACTTTAACTTTACTCAAATCAGAAACAGGAGACCATACAGCAGGGCAGACAGAGAAGGGGATGTGGAACAGATGAAGACAAAATGATGAAACCCAGTGCGATATTAACTGGAAAAGAGGAAAGAATAAAACCAAAATGGAGGTGTGATCCAATTGAAGGGATAAGGTGGTAGCAGGAAGACAGAGAAACAGGCGAGCTAGCGGAGGCTTCCATATACAGACTTATTGAATTTCACTGCATCTATACGAGATGATGGGCTGACATGTTCCACAGTGTGCCAGCCAGTTTTTCCAGCAACAAGTTACCAAAGTTTCTAACATGCCTGACATGATTTTTGTTTGTGGAGTTTTTGTTGTCAAGGTTTTGGAGGGTAGTGAAGAAGAGCCTGGAGTCTGCAAAGAGTTAAGTTGGAGGGATTTATATGAATGTACTTGGCCAAGGAGAACAGAGGCAACATTAAGATGGACATGTACCGCACACAGCACGACGCTACCTCCAACTCTAAAGAGCGGTCCTCAAAGATGACACCTCTATTCATCTGTCTAATGAACTTTAACCGATTTCATTAGAATCAGGAAGACACAAACTCTCTGGAATAATCTGCTCTCTGCTTCTTTATTATCTTTTGGGCGCACCAGGCTCTGATTGACTTCCTACTGGCAAAGAATGAACACAATAGATTTTTCTCTTGGAGCCAACCTTGAAACTGGCTCAGTCTGTACAACAACATGTAACCCCTGACAACTGGACTTTATGTTTATAAATAAACCCAATTGTATCTCATTGTCAAGGTTAAAGTTATACAAACACCTTCTGCTACATGCACACACACGCACAACGCTGAGGATCAATATAGCGGAGAAAGTTAGGGAAGCTCTCGCAGCATCTGACCTTGATTAAATATAATGAGACTTAACCAAGTCCACTAATCTGATGAAATGACTTACAGATTGACCTTGTGATGAATACTAAACACAAGCATCGACTCTAGCGTTATAATAACACTAACACAGTCAAACCACCACCACACTCAGCCCTGGCGCACACACTTCTCCACACATGTCCTTGTCCTATCCCCAATCACACTTATTACTTGATAAACTTCAAAGGGCTCTTTGATCACGTCTTTGAAACTCATATTAAGGCAAATTGCGAAACAGGAGCATGTGCTTTAGAGTAGAGCCATATTCAAAGTTTTGTGTTCTGTGACTGATGTGATCTCCGTGGGGAAGCTCTGTTTATGTGAGATTAAAATGTCAGTCAATCCATGCGACTCACGCCACTCAATATTTGGGTATCTGTCTTCTGCTTTCTTCTCCGCCACTTTCACAAATGCACACACTTGGGTACCCGGCTCATGATGTTTTACAAAGTGTCGTATAAAAATGCTGATTACTGATGAGAGCACTTCAGAACTCTGTCAGCCTGGTCAGTATGAGAATCCAATTAGTTAAGCCCTGTTCAAACCGACGACAGCACTTAAACATGCCGTCTATGGTTTTAGGGCAGGTGTTTGGCTGTGTGAAGAAGATGTCACAGTGACTGTTTGTCCTTTTGAGCACATCCTGTCGTTTCATGCAACTCTTCCTTCTTTGGATCTTAATTATTGTGCCGCGTTCACAACAAACTCGAATTTTCGTCACACCATTTGTGTCATTTGCACCGCGGGATCAATGCATTTTTGTTGGTCACTGCGTCATCATGTCAAACGTGAATTCTTCGCGTGACAGCCGACGTGAAAATTGGCGTCCTGCTTTGGACCTTGCTTTGTGGAGGCTACAGCTGACACAGCTGTCATTTCTCTGCAGCAGCCCTGGTGGTCAAACCAGCTAGACTGTACATTGTGCAAGCTCACTACGCAAATGAAGAAGAATGACATCCTCTCTAGTATGTGATCATCATTGTCTACCCTCTACCTCTCATCTTTTTCTTGACACCACAGCTCCACTATGAACAAAAGCGTTCTGTATGAACTTCGCTGCCTCACCTCAAGCTCCTTTCATCCCACCTCAGCCCATTTTCCTGGTATGACTGAGAAAACTCTGACATGCTGTAGAGCTGCCTACACAATCACAGTGAGCGATCATCCATTTTCCATAATTATATACAAACAATCTGCTGTCAACCTTGTAAAACCAGGGTGCAACAAAGTGACAGTATATTCACCGTCTTTGAGACGTTTTTTTTTTTTTTTACAGTTACACGAGTGCATTCAAAGAAAAGATCACATTCAATTATGATTTTTAGCAACGGCATGACAGCTGAATGTGTGCTTTAAAGTAAATCTAGCTGTGTCATTCATGACTTGCATGACTTGCATAGTGGAAAACAGAGAGTGATGCAATTTCTTTACTTATTTGTAGCCGACACCTTGTCCACTCCACATTTCATCTGACGTTCCAACATTTTAACATAAATACATGTTCAAATTTAATTGGCAAACCCGTTGAATCAGGCAATAATTAAGGTGAGTGACATTGAAGGGACACTAGCATGGGAAAGATGACACCAGATTTAAGAGATGTCACAAAGACCTTCCAAAAGTGGCTACTGTTTCCACGGACTGCATGTCCTTGAGAAAAGCCCTGCACTCACTACACTAGTATGTAGCTGTGAACATATCTGAGACACATCGAATGTGTGTCTGTGTCTTGACCTGCCTGTCTGTGTTCATGACCTACCTGTCTGTGTTCATGACCTTGTCTCTGTCTGCATGTTTGCTATTAGGGAACCGTTTCTTCTACATGTGTGGCGTGGACGTTTACTTACTGCAGATTGCATCAGCCTCGTCCGAACCGTCTGCGCACTCCGGCTCTCCATCGCAGCGCCACCTAGCGGGAACGCACTGTCCATTCTTACAGGCAAAGTCCGTGGTCGCACATGTCTTCTTTGCTGTGGAGACAAAGGACATGTCCAACATTGAGTATCAAGGAAAATCAAAGACAGACTGTCACAACCGATATTAAACTGGTGTTCAGTTTTCTTGGAGAAAGGAGTGATTAAACTAAACCAACACTATCTATCCAAAGCAACCAACAAGTGATCTCTGGGACAGGGAGTGCCAGCACAGGCAAACAATAACCCCTGCAGCCAATTAAAGTTTTATTTGACTAGTAATTCCCAAGCACCACTTTAATTGAACCCAACTTTAATTTAACTTCCAATACTCTAATGTCGTCTTGGTGGTGCGTTCAAGTGCAACATGTAACAGGAGACATGATGAGATGAAAGGTGTTAAGCAGTTTCCGTTGGTGCGCACTCTCTTTGAGGTTGACTAAGCAGATCAGGGCTGTAAAATAGAAAAGTGTTTGAAAAGAGAGAGAGAGTTAATTTGCTACTGTTTGGGTTTAGTGCTGGCAGAAAATCCCATTGTTTAACTTTCTCAAATTAAACTAATTCCTTTGCCACCTCGAGTTGCAAAATCTATGTAACATGACAAACACCCAGCATAGAGAACAACTATTTTTTAAATGAGAATTTGAATTTTTTTTCATGATTTTATGCGGGTTATGAGGGTTTATGAGGGTTATGAGGGTTTATACGGGTTTATGTGGGTTTATACGTGTTTATGCGGGTTATGAGGGTTTATGAGGGTTATGAGGGTTTATGAGGGTTATGAGGGTTTATACGGGTTTATGTGGGTTTATGCGGGTTATGAGGGTTTATGAGGGTTATGAGGGTTATGAGGGTTTATACGGGTTTATACGGGTTTATGTGGGTTTATGCGGGTTATGAGGGTTTATGAGGGTTATGAGGGTTTATGAGGGTTATGAGGGTTTATACGGGTTTATGTGGGTTTATGCGGGTTATGAGGGTTTATGAGGGTTATGAGGGTTATGAGGGTTTATACGGGTTTATACGGGTTTATGTGGGTTTATGCGTGTTTATGTGGGTTATGAGGGTTATGAGGGTTTATACGGGTTTATGTGGGTTTATGCGTGTTTATGCGGGTTTATGTGAGTTTATACGTGTTTATGCGGGTTATGAGGGTTTATGAGGGTTATGAGGGGTTATGAGGGTTTATACGGGTTTATGTGGGTTTATGCGTGTTTATGCGGGTTATGAGGGTTTATGAGGGTTGGGGCTAGCAATATATTACACTGAGTGACATGGACCAGTACTTCTGTACTATCTAAGAATCCACCTGGTAAAGCACTGAAAGCAGGAGAGCACACAAGCGGATGCAACAGTGTTTGCTTTTACACGCAATTGCGTAACACTTTAATGACAGCTGGAAGAGACCCAATTTCTCTGAGGGTGTTTTGAATATAATGTTCCAGTGTCGCAGCTCTTTAAGCCGCTGGCTCAGAGGTTTTGCTGTTTTTTTAACTAACCCAAAGCTCCAACTCTGAGTCCAACAAAGTCTTTGCCCTTTGCAGAACTGTGCTGTGGCTCTGTGCGACTGTGTTCTGATTTCCTACGGACTCCAAAGGTTTTTTTTTTTTTTTTTGTTGGCAGTTGCTTTCTTCAAGGGGAAAATTGAAACACTTGAGTCTGTCATGGAGAAAGGCAAAAAATCCGTCTCCCTGACAGCGAGAGCCACTGAACAAGAGAAAGCACTCGCTTGGCGTGTTAGCAATGCCTTTGCCACGCCGTGATGAAATATACAGCGAGGGAGGCTGACAAATTGCAATACGAAGTGTGTGTTTGTGTGTGTGTGTTTTTTCTCTGTGTTGAGAGTAACGGCCACTGTTCCATTTCCTCCATGTGAGCCTGGTTTTACACCACTTCACTGACCCTTAGTTCAAGCCAGCTGAACATGTAGGTTAGCAGGGCGCTAGGCTACAGTCACAGCTGTAGTTCATATGAAACAGAGAACACGCAGTCTCTATCTGTTTATATAGACTATTGTTTAGAACTCTTTCTTTATTTCTATCTGAGCAAGTATGGGGTTGAAGAGCAGTAGCAGGTTAGCTTAGCTTAGCATAAAGACTGGAAAGAGGGGTTAGCAAATGACCAATAAAAACAATAAAACTTCTCACTAGGGCTGCAACTAACGATTATTTTTATAACCGATTACTCTGTCGATTATTTTCTTGATATTTGTTATGTGGAGCAAATAAACCAGAGAATATTCACACACAAGAAGTTGAAAAACCAGAAATCTTTTCTAAACCTTAGCAAAAAAGTCCATTACTCACTGTGTCAACCTATTCAAATGCATTTTGGTAATGGAAGATATGTACATTTGTGTTATCACTAAAACATTAAACCACTAGGATGACTTCCATATGATTTGAATTTACAAGAACTATATTAATACTGTATTGAGTTGAACAACTTTACTACTGTACATAATTAACTGATCCCAATAACCAGGATAAAACTGTTTTCCACACCGTCCTCTTTTGCTCAGCAACAGAAAAGATGCTCATCTTATTAGCGTCTTGTTTATGTGTGTAGCTTTGGATAGTATGTGGCACAAGACAGTATAATGACTGATGGCACACGTGGGAGCCACAGTAATAACGTACATGCTAGAAAAAGTGACAGCATTTCGGCTGTGGGGAGCAATGTCCTCTTAATGTCCCTCTAAATGTATTATGTGGGTGGAAATTTATGGCATGTTGAAGAAAAGATAGCCACAACCACACATATCCATACTCTCAACAGTGCAGATTATGAATTCTGAGTAAAAAAGACAATAGATGGTATTGAAAAAGGTGTAGCTACAGATTAAATAAAAATGGGGGTCCATGGGGATTAAAGAACAGTCAGGGCCCGAGACACAGGTAAATAGAAAAAGGGGAGAGAACAGAAAATAGGGGTATGGACATGAAAGTCAAGCAGTGGCTGTAAAGGTGGGGTCTAGTGTAATGACATCAGTCTTCACACAGGGTCAAATAAATCCTCTTCCTTCCTTCCTTCCACCATGTTAGCATAAATCCCATCTCAGCCTGTCCACCAGACCTTTTTCCCCCCATCTTTCCCTACATCTCTGCTGACAGCCTGATAACGCAGCCAGCTGTAGCCACACAGCGCACAAGCACACCAGCAGTGAGAAAACACACAATAACGCTAACGCTGAACATCAACAAACACAGGCTTTTGCTGAACATTCATAAAATATTCATTCACGAGTCATCTTCACTTAAAAGTGTCTTTTTCCTTCTGTCACATCTCCTCTTATCTCTTAAACAATGCAATTCACCTTGGCTCCTCCACTTATAATGCAGGACAAAGACAGAATGTGTTACAAAACCAACAGCAGGCATTTTTGTATTATGCTATGTTATTTAATAAGACTTAAAATGAAGCACCACCCTCTACAAGTGGGAATGTTTTTTTTTTTTCAATAAAGCAATATATGCTAAGCTACTAATATCCACCTTTAAAACCAAGCATTACATTTATGAGTGTTTCACTTTGGCTCTTAAATACTGAATGAATGCTAATTCATTTTTAAAGCAGGGCAATTTTACTCTCACATGGATACACAGTACAACATTTTTGAAAAAAGTGATTACATAATGTAATACTTGTTTACAGAGAGAGATAGAGATTATATATTGCTAAGTATGTGGACAGTGACACCCTTACATTAAAATGAATGCATAAAATAAAAACACACACACAAAAAAAATAATCTTCCTTTGCCTCTCAAGTGCTGCTGATGCACAAACAAACCGCCGCATACATTTACATTCTGATGCACAACCACGTCTCATATACGAGTGTCCTCCATATGGAACAGCAGCGTGAACCTGCCTTATGATGTGTGAGAGTGATTGTGCAGGAGACAAACACCCTGCCTCTACACACACACACACACACACACACATCATTCTTCATAGAGTAAGAAAGCACAACATAATTCTACAGTCTACTCTACCTCTGGATATAGACAGTGATTAATATTTATGTTACGTAGACCCAAAGAGCTCCAGGTTGAGCACTAGTGTAGAATCACCACTAATAGGGGTGGGTCATTATAGGTTTGGTGATATACCGTATGGTCGTCCTTCCATGTGCAATACCATATTTGATATATCGATATTTTAACAAATGAAGGCGCTCTAAGGTAAACATTCCCTGCCCAGTTTAACTCGCGGATGTCACTACTTCATGTCTCCTTGTGGTGGCGCTGCTCAAGTGAAACTTGGGGGGGAAGTTACCTGGCTGAAGAAGAGGGAGTTTGCAGCGGGATAATGGCGGAGAAAGCTACGCTAAGAGATGCACCAGCCACGCTCAATACATAGACTTGATGCACTTTGGTCTCAATGTTGTGAAGAAATAGAGAAATCCTGCACTTTTACACTTTTCACAGACGTTTTATTTTCTTCAGTTAGACAGATATAGTGATGTATCGCTATACGATTGTCTTGCGATATAGAGATGATCACAGGATCGTTGTATCGTGATATTATTGGACATATCATATATCATATTGTGAGGTATCCTGTGATCCTGTGACACATCCTTATACTTCTTCCTGAGGATGTGCCTAGGACATCGCCTGCTGACATTCAACTAATGTCATGCTTTGGGTGCAACCACGATCAATACGTGACAAAGACGACCTACTGATGTTCACATCGTGTCTACCCCATCCACACATGTCCACACACATGTCCACACACACTACACCTCCGCTAAGTCCTGATAACATGATTTGAGATGCTACCGTTTGACCAGCGAACAGGAGAAGGTCAATGCCTCTTTTCAAGTCAGTCAATTTACACACTCCATTACACACATACACACGAGCAGAATAAAACCCAGCAGCACAATAATCACTAGTGTCACCTCTAATGAGGATCTGTTCACTGCCGTCTCCGCATGTTGATCTGCTCTGAAAAATGTTAACAAACCTGAAAAATGGTGGTGGAATAAACCTTTTACCACCTTTCTCTCTTAGATATTGATGCATGTTGATCTAAAGTTCCATGGGAAACAAAAAGACAAAACTAAAGGTGCTATTTTTGATCTGGCACGTTTAGTTATTTTGAGTAAGAGTAAAATAATGGATATTTTTAATTTGATATGCAACATCGAACAATGCAAAAAATTATGATTTTGCTTTATTGTAGCCAGGAGTATTTACAGCCTACTGGGGCAATTCACACAAACTTTCATAACTTTTTTTTTGTTCATTGAACATGGCTGTTAATATAAAGTCAACAGAGCACAAATATTACAACAAATGTGTTTTCCTAAAAGTAATTAGCAAGACTGATGTCTTTTGCTACTCTTCACAAATTCTGCAAACTGAACGCAGCCTATAGGTTACGACAATGAGATAAAACTAATTGCCTTGTTATTGTGAGTTAAATAAAAAACATTAGGTCTCATTAAAAGTATCCGTCTTCGCAGTTCAACGCCAACAATTTGGGTTCTGAATAAAGGACGAGCGAACGCACGGGGAGCGTTTGTCACAAGTGTGGTTGTTAATGGCAAAACTTCTGCTTCTTATGCAAAGATGTGCAAAGCCGAGCGACTTCTGAGCACAATTTGCACTTCTCATCAACCTTATCGCCTTCACCCGAGCGAAGTTACAATGCAGGCACAGAATTTCATCCGGCTGTACGTATTCTTCTCATCATCGGCACTTAACTGTAAATTAAAGGATGCACTGTGCTGCTGTCAATCTGCATTCTCTTTGGCCAGAATGATGAATCAAATAACCGCCTAATTGCTTTTTTCATCGTACTGCTGAAGAAAGTACTGAGACTGCTTATTAGCCTGGCCGTAAAAATAAAACTGCAGAAACTCACAATCAGTTAGTGGGTATCTGACAGGATTAAAAAGGTTATTGGAGCACTTGAGGATGCCCAGGTCATTCCTGGGGAGTGTCTTATCAACAATGTGTTGGACGTATTGCTTTCTTGCAATGATTACTGCTGATTTGAAATCATTTGAACTCACCATCCACAAATTAACACTTGCGGTCGATGACTCCCCTGGTTCTATAAACTTCCTGACCTGGGGACTTGTGATTTTTGATCAGACTCGCTACAGAGGAAGTCTTGTTCATTAAAATGTGTTCACGACTATAGGATAGGGCATCTCACTGTAGACAAGGCCATGAATCTGAACACTTGAGTCAATGTCCTTGAGAATTGCCACCTGCGCCCTCATCATTCAGCCTCACTGTGAGTGGAATCCACTGCTCTGTCCAGACAGAACCACACAAAGAGCATTGTTGTCTTGGACTTGTCATATTCAGAGGTGGGTAGAGTAGCCAAAATATTTACTCAAGTAAAAGTACTGTTACTTTAAGATAATAAAAGTAAAAGTACTCACAAATGGTACAAAATAGATACAACGTAATATAAATCTCAAATACAATAAATAACCCTTGAACTAAAACAATAATACATTAATTATTTGGGAAATTAAATAAATCACCCTTTAACTAAAAGTATAATAAATTAGGATTATCCAATTCTTGGATTATCCGCCATTTGTAGTGTAAAAGTACCGTTCTTTCTACAAATATATACACAAGTAAAAGTAAAAGTATGTTGCAATAAAACTACTCCTAAAATTACAGTATTTGTAAGGGAGTTCACTCTGTGCTTGATAAAGACACGGTTAGAATAGTTTTTGAGAAAACTCTAGAGGGAGAGAAAATTTCAGAATATACACGAAACCTGTCATGATATTGGCTCGGTTGGATGCCACAACTGTCACTGTTACTTAGTCATTATCCACATCTCTCTTCTTAAAGCTGGGGCCACAATGAATATGTGTGCAAAGTGGGACGTCTTGCTTTTTTATTTAGACATCCAGATGATCAGATTAACAGTGAGTAATGATCAGTGCTGCTCCTCGGGAACAGACTTCTCCCAGATTATTTTTTGTGTGCGAGCCGCTTGCAGTTCACAACAACATGAAAATTACCATAATTTCATCATCTCTATCGGTTACATATATGATAAATATATCACATTTACTTGAGAACCAGCCAAGGAACATTTAAATAATTTGTCATTTTAATTTTCAAAAAAAGAAGAAGAAGAAGCAGATCAGCGACAACGGGGTCACACACTGTGCATGCACGCAGGAGAGCTGCAATCTAAATCCATCCCCCAGTGACACTGCTCATGGCTACCCAAGAAATTTGCTTTTGTGTACAAAAGTGTTACAATGTGATCTTTTTATGTAGTTTCATATTCACAGGGACTTCAATTACTGAGATTGTTACTTCCACAACTTCTACTGCAGCCTGAAAAGCACAGAAACACAGATGAAACTGCTTAAAAGCAAACCAGACACAAAGGTCAAAGCCAACTCAAGAGAGTTTGATAAACTGGAGAAAAGGCATAATACATGTTGTGGTAACCAAGTTTCACAACACTGGTACTTCACTACCGAGAGTACAAAAGTGCTAAGTATTAGACTGAAAAGGTGTTTTAAAGGTCCAGTCGGTAACATTTAAGAAGGTTTACTGGCAGTAGTTGTGGTGTAGTCACAGTTACAATAAGTCTTTTATACTGTATATATGTTTTAGGTAAGGCCCTTGCTTTATGGAGGCTGCAGAACCCCAAATTAGCCATGTCTATCTATCTAAACTGAACTTTTCTTATTGACCCAGGATTTAGAAAACACCTTGGCACGTTTTCAAGTGCGGACCATGGAAGTGAAGAGGCCAAAGGGAGACAAATTAGAGACCGAAAGAAGCCCAGCGAGAGGGGGGGCTGAGAGAAAGTGAGAGTGTGGCAGGGAAAAGGACAGGAAATAGATGGTCTTCCACACTGTTGTGATCGGCTAAAGAGCAAAAGAACGAAGCGTGTCACTGGAGTGAAAGAGGCCGTTAATCAGTGAACAGAGGTGGAACCACATCTGTGCGGGAGCGGTGGAACACTCCATGATAGCATGTGCAAGCAAGGAGCCGAGAAACGGGACGGCGTAGAGAAGACAAGTATAATATTGGTCTTTTGAAAAGATTAAAGGCCTGCACAGTTGCCAAATGACTCGTTGGAGACAGCGAGATAAAGTGAAGAAAGGCCCAGAATACAAACGCAGGGAGCAGCTGAAAAATATCCAGTGCTGGACAGTGAGGGAGAATGTGACGCAACATTTTTGTTCTTCTTCTCTTTCTGCTAAACTTTTAAACTGTCTGACTTTGTGTTTCAACGTCAGGCAGTGTGTAGAGGTGACACAAAAAAGAGAATGGACTTATGATCCAACCATGAAAGAGCAACTTCAATTTTATGGCAACCAAACTCGACGACTATCTAAGCGTCTCTGCTGAAATCTATGACTACTCTCGACCCTATCTTGATAAGTAGTGAATGACTACTACAGAGAAGATGAAACCTCTGACAGCATTTTAGGCATGTTGCAGCTTTTATATTGTTGGACCAGGGTAGATTTTTTACCAAAGTTTGGCTTTTTTAAGAACACGGAACAAACCAATCAGAATATGTGGTGTCTAGAGGTGGGAATCTTTAGGTGCCTCACGATCCGAGTACGATTCAGGGGCCACGATTTGATTATAAAACGATGCATCTTGATGTCTGTTGAAAAGCTTTGTCTCACTGTGTGATCACTCACCACTCATTTGCAATGAGAAACAAGAGTTTCATTGATTTCCATTATCAGTTATTGAACTAAATGGAATGTGTAAACTGGAAAGTAACACCTGGAATCACAATTCACATATTTAAGACAAAAATGTATACAGCTGTATCTCGTCTCCATGCTTCTTTGCTATGTGCTCCCCATAAAGTGTCCGGGTGACGGCGCGCTGTGTGTCGTGTACCGTCTATTTTACGGTATTGAACATTTAAATAATTTGACTGAATGGCGATGCATCTAAGATTCGATGTATTCTCCGCACCCCTAGTGGTGTCTGCAGCTTGACATTCAAATATTGAAATAAGCAAACATCTTGCTCCAAAGTAAAACGTCTCATCACTAGAAGCTGACTCCACCTATTTCGTCCTCTAACATGTATTTTCCCGTGCTCTGAATAATGTACTCACTTAACAGCATCAAGCTGAATGTGCATCACAATTCCGCTTCAAATGATTTGTGATGTCCTGCCATTCATTCACAGTTTTGATGAGAGAAAGTTCATGTTCACACATTCACACCCATACTGTAGGTTCATGTGTGTGTGTGATGAGGAGACTACAAAGACTAAAGATGTGAAGTGAGGGTCTGTGAATTTGCAATCCAGACAGCTGGCCAGATCAGATACACATATGTTATCCTCCTCACGGCACATCAAATACCACCTACCGGTTCAAAGAAGCTTGTTAGCATTTTATGATCTTCTCTCTGGACACAGGAGAGTCAGGCCAATAAGGCAAGACAGAGACTCCAGACTTTTGAGACAGGAACTTAAATGCATCATTAATGAGGTGATGTGAGGAGCAGCAGGTGGAGCACACAGGTCTGGTCAACAGTTGCATCATGTGGTGAAGGAGGACTCACCTGAGGCACAGCGTGCCGAGGATGAAAGAGATGGTGGCAAACTTTATGGAAACTTTGATCCTGCCAACTTGCATTTATATTCAGCGAATCCGACTAAAACTTCCCTATAAACATTATTATATAGAATGTTTATTCACAACACGCTGCATAAACTTCCAATAATGTTAAATGCGTTTTTTTTTTATTATTCCTTCCTATATAAATAACTTATCTGTCTTTTATTGTATATTTTCAATTGCTGTAAGACACACCATTTCAAAACTACCTGAGGAGTGGTGGAAGCAGGTGCGGCAATGCTTTAGAGAAATGAAAGCTTCCTTTAATTTGATGAAAGAATTGTGCGGAAGTGAAGCACAGCACATCAAATAAACCTCCCAGTTGTCATATTGAGATGTTCTGGCCCCAACGCTAAAACAAAAATATCAAGGCTGCTTTTTAACAGTTTAATCTTTCTCCTTGTGTTCTCAGGATTGTGTTATTACCTGGGATATCTGGTAACTTGAGGAAAAAGTGAGTCCACTAGTTTCTCTGTCTTTGAAACTTTGAGTGAACCTGTGAGGAGCCTACTTATGAGACGTACATTTTCAATTATTATTATTATATTATTTATTAATACTAATATATACTCGTTTACTTTTGCAGGTAAAATTAGGTTTGCAAAGAGAAGTTTTGGTTTGTTATTTTGTTTGGCATTGATCCTCTCTGAAGTTTAAATAAACTGCTACACTTTTGAACAGACTTTGGATTTATGTTGGCAGCTTTCTTTGGAAAGATGAGATCGAAGACACACACACACACACACACATTACCCCTGGTTCCCCTGATTGCTCCATTCATATTCGTCCTAGTAGATGTTTAAGGTCAAGTGGGTTCGAGTGGGAGTTGCTTTGGGTGGGTCGGTCAAAAGATGGCAAAGAAGGCACCATTTTAAATAAACTATGATTTTAAATGAACTCTGTAGTTTCCACCACCTTTTCCTCTCTCACTAGGTGACCTTCCGTTATATTTTCATTTTACCTAAAGGGGCATCTGTAGGTTTTGTTTAGATACACCCCCCGTGACAAAACTCTGTCTGAGAGACATCACAGCTCTGTACACCTTCTCCTCTCCTCTCCTCTCCTCTCCTCTCCTCTCCTCTCCTCTCCTCTCCTCTCCTCTCCACGCTGACCAGAGTGTTGTTGTGTATTCCAGCCACCAGCGCCTCATGTGAGCGTGCATTCAAATCAGCTGGTCATGTGACGGAATCAGATATAGGAACACGCTACACCAGGAACAGTGCAGCAAAAACACAAGACACAACACAATGCGTTTTGTTTTTTTTGTTCAAGGTTAAAGCTTTTGCTTGCGATCATTTCTTTTGTGAGAGTGTCCCAGGGATTTCTTTCTTGCGAAATTGAAAGAAAATGGTTTGGAACCGATTATTTTGTCTATTTATTTAAGCTCTTCCTACACGTGGCGGGAATACGGCCAGAACAATATCAACACGCAGGACGGCACTCCTCAGAGTGAGACCTCCTGATAATTGGAAATCTATAATGAGATAACAAAGGCAATCATCACTAAAACTAAAAGTGTGTTGTGTCCCCGTGCACACAGAAATGAATATAAATTCACTGCGTTCTTTCAACAAAATCATTTTTCCCTGCCTCGTTTTCTGTCTCTAACATCTAATTGTTGCCTTTACTTTGCTTCCTATCACTCTCACTAAAATCACCGTCTGTTTCTGGACACAGTGTGCCTGGAAGGCTTCTCGCTCTTGAGACAAACAAACACGAGTGCGTTTGCTGCGGTGACATTGAGTGGACATCTCACTGGAGAGATCAGAGAGCAGTCACTTTTGTGCGCGGCGCTGTATTAGCTTCAGAGACTGCTAATTAGGTGGCAGCACAAAGGGGGCCATTGTGGGAGCACGTGGGGAGGAAGGGAACAACAGGGTCCGACATGTTTCTTGTTTTCACAACACGGAGCTGATCGGTCCTTCCGCGCGACGACATCGCGTGACCGCAATGCTGATTGAATGTTAATGACGCAGAAATAAGAATAATTAGAAACGTCTAACAAAGCATTTGCACGAACAGGTACATAGACGACGACGGCGCACGGGTTTGAAAATGGAAAACAGACAAAGGAGGCAGCTAACCACCACACGTGGTGTGTGTGTGAGGTCATTTTATTAGGTGTTTTTTTCCAAGATGTCTGTAGACTATGGGGTCACGTTATTTTGCTTTAGTGCCTCTCATTAAAAGTGACATATGCACAGTGAAACCTCACCGCTCCTACACTATACCAACATCCGGCTCACAGACCAGCATTGATTTATTAAACACTCTGACAGTAATACCAGACCTCACATCCATACATGCATGAGCGTGCACGCACACACACACACGTCCCCTCCCCCATGTCCCACTCCGACACTCCAATCTCATCAGACTATCAGACGCTCACTTTCCTAGACAGGGTCATCGTTTTAATGATATCAGCTATCAATCCTTTAGCCCACTCTTCCCCCCCCCCCCCCCCCCCATGTAAGGCTCCCCATTCACCACAGTCCTGCCAATGCTGTTTGACTGATGTCATCGTGGGCAGAAGGCGATCAGGAAGCCGCCGCCGCCGCCGCGTACAGCAGAGGAGCTGAAGAGGTGATGGCTGTTCACTGAGCACCAACTGTATAATCATAAATATCGTTTGAGGTTTTTTTTTATAGACTCTACTCAGGAGCACAAGTTATACTGCACAACGTACATGACTGAGTGGCTCCAGAGACATATTACTGTAGAAGGTAGGGTTGGAGATCCTGGAAAAACTTTGTTTGTAGCCGTTTAATATGATCGGATGGTGTTTTTACAGGCCTGTCCATTGCACAGGTGACTGAGACATTTTTTGCTGGATTACTATTTAAAGATTATCTTTTTTTCGGACACTGCTTTGACTTCCATTCTTTTGCACAATTCATATCTAAACCAGTTCCTAAGAAGTGCAAATTGGCTTATTAGTACCAGGTTTTCATCTCCACGTGGACCAAGTACACACACACACACACACACACACAAATGGACATCTCACCTACTCAGACATTCACTCACACACATAGTGGAGCATGGACGTCCCACTGGGGCCATAACACCAGTGTGATGCACAGGGGGAGGGGATTTACAGTACTATATTTGTGGCTCACAGACACAAACACAGCACAAACACACACATAATGCAAAATGTGTTCCCAGTGTGTGTACGCCTGTGATTTGTTTGAGTGAAATACACCGTCAGCTGTACAGCGATGCCATCTATTTATCTGATCTTTTTTTTTTATCTTCACTGATCAAAGCTATTTCAATTTCAATTTAAAATGAATCAGTAGCAATCACACGTTGCTTGAATTGCCGTCCGTGACGCGGCCGTACTCCAGAGGCAGGATAAGAACTCAAGAAGCAGCTCTGTAATTATTCTTCTCGTGAGTGACTGATTAACAAGTGGGAACAGGCAAGGTTTCAGCCGCCCTCTCCCTTTTTTTTTTACTAGCAAAACAACATTCCCGCTGGCCGTATGAATCGATGCTCGCTGTGGAGCCTCGTAACCCCCCCACTCGCGGTCCTGCACTTCCACCATCGCCATTCAACTCCCGAGCCACAGACATGCAGCGCACTGCTGGCCGGTCCACATGACAAATTACTTCTGGGCTTATTATCAAAAATCAGCACTCGCCGGAGGGAGTGGCTGTGGAGGGAGGGGTGAGGGGAAGAGGGATGTGGCGGGCGGGGGAGCAGGGGGCGGGGGGGCGCTCCAACAAAAGGCTGCCGAGCTTTGCGGCGGACAAAAGAGAGGGACAAATTTCTCCTGCCGCTGACAAGATAAAAGAATTCATTTCAATCACAAACCGCCGTCACTGACTGAAGCAAAGAGAGCGGCTCAGAGAGGTCACCGCGAGTGTAAAGCACGACTTCTATGTGTGTGTGTTCGCTTGTGTGAAGTTTGGGCATCCCTCTATTTTTGTGCTCCAAAAGAGGGTAAAAGAAAAAGGGAAGCTAATATTTACCAAGGTGACCAAAGAGCTTCTGTGTTGCTTAGAGCTTCCAGAAGTAAGGGTGAGATGTGATGATTCTTTTCCGTAACACAGCGACCCTGCCTCTTTTTGTCCCGCTGCGCTCTCGGCTAAAAACAAAACACTGTACACAGCCTCCCGTCTTTTGTCCACCCTGCCACGCTCATTCGTTCAACGCTCCTCAGCCACCCTTCCCGTTCTGCCCTCTGTCGCACGCTTTCTCCCTTCGTCCCTCCCTCTCTCCCTTCCTCCTTCTGTTTTGGTAAACAGCCAGTTTTTATTTTCCTTTGTCTGCTCTGTTTGTGATCACTGGTTTAAAAACAAACAAACAACAACATAAAAACACCCGTTGGCTAGATAAAAGCATCGTGGCGTCAAGATGACAACCCCACAGAGAGACGTATCACTGTGACAACAGCATGAATTTGGAGCCGTGATAGATAAATAGAGCGCGTCTACAAAAATGTCAGAAACAATACAAAGACGAAAGGTTGAGCTTTCTGCGTGTTTCAATTAAAGCAAACATATCAGTAAAAAAGAAATCTCACTGCAAGTCTCCACCACAGCGGCGACACTGAAAAGAATGAATTCATCCCCCAACGACAAAATTGATGCAAACCACACATTCATTACTTGAGTGTCGTTCCACCTAATGACCAATAATTAAGGTAATGGAAAGTAAATTAGATGATTAAACATTGCGTCTTTCTTTTTTTTTCTTTTTCTTTTTTTTTTAAAGATGGCTTAAAGGTGTCAGTGTCCAAAATGACTTTACTTTTCTTTCTTTTTAAGTGAGAGCCTAATGTCCTCGACCTCATGTCCATCAGGCAATAATGCTCTCTCACACTCCCTCATTGGTATAAAAGTGCATAAAAATCATTTTTATCACGAGCATCACGTATTCAATTTTTTTGGTCATTTTATGAATCCCCTAAGGGAAGTTTCTTCTCTGCATTTAATCCACCTTCCACTAGAAACCTTCCTAGAATTAGGAGGAGCGAGCAGCCACTGAGTGCCTGGGGAGCAATGGGGGTTGGGTACCTTGCTTGTTACAAACCAAGTTCCCTTTCCACTTAGCCATGGGCTGCCCAGGTTCATTTTCAGATATGTGTTACCATGTAAATGTGTACATTGAGGGCAAATACACAGCAAGTATGAGCTTTGCCTTTTCAGTACGAGTAGCAAAAGCTAACAGTGTCAACACAACAATGGCAAAGGTCGTGAGGTCAGCGCAGTCACTCAGTAACGCGTGAGCTTCCACCTCAGCGCCACTGCTGCCACTTTTACCCAGTCATCGTAATAATAATGTGTTCACAGCTAATCCCTGCTCGGCCAATATGTCCCGTCATTATCCGCTGAATGAATGAAATGACACAGTGACTAAGCTCTTTCCATTGGCCCACAAAGCCGAACGTTATGACGGAGGAGAGACAGGAATGTGTGTGTGTGGGGGGGGGGGGGGCCGTTTGAATCATCACAATCTAAAAAAGGTGGTCGAATGAGCTTTTGCTATCGTCTCATAGCGTCTCAAATCTAATTACAGAAGCTGCAGATTATACATGGTTTCAAATATTTACACGTGATTCATACTTTTTCATAATAATGAGTCAAATAAGTCTCAAGCTTTCATCGGTGTCTTTAATATCTGTGTAGAACGACCAAAGATGTGATGGCATCGCGCCGTTGAACACAAATGAACTGAGCTAATTAAATTGCTTTTAGTCATACTCTTCCAGTGCATTCCAAAGAAGTAGTGTGTGGAGAATAATCCAGGTACTGGACGAGCCGAACGTGCTGAGCCTGCAGCAGGTCGTTCAGGGAGTTTACTAATTGTTTCTTTGGTATCTAAAAGCGTCTGCTGATTCAACATAACTCAGTAATCTGGAAAATAAGAAACCTTTATTTTTTGAGTACCTTGCTTGTGCTGTAAACAATTCATTTTAATTTACCGGGGGGAAAAAGTTTTGTCCTACAACGTTTTAGTGTATTTATCCAGAAGTTCAGTTAAAGGTCTAGTGTGTAAGAATTAGTCGGACCTGATCATGAGACTGCAGGTTGTGATAAATGGGGACTTCCCTGCTTCCCTGCTACCAGGATGTTAATACTCTCTCTCTCTTTTGTTTCTTTATGGGTTCATATACTTAATATGCCTCTGCTTCAAAATGCAAAAACCCAACACTCTGACTGATCTCACCATTTGAGATGCTGTAGCCTTTGTCTTAACCCTCTTATGACCATCAAGATAATGAGGCCGCATGGATTTATATTCATTTTATGGCTGTCGTATGAGCGAGTGCTTCTGTCCCTTTCTTTCCACACAAGGGTGTGGCGTGCTGGCCAATCTTGTCTGTGATTGGACGTGGAAGTCCTGAGGGCTACCGTAATGACAAGTAGGTGCAAGGCTCTATTTCTCTGCTTTCCGGTATCCATCCCTCCATCTTCTACCGATTTATCCTCCACATGAGGGTCGCCCGGGGTGCTGTGCCAATCTCAGCTGACATAGGGCTAAAGTTTTTGAATTTTCTAGCGATCACAAACGGTCTAGGAGTTACGGTAATGAGAAGTACGCGTGTCAAATCCCTTGTTACGTGCCCACCAGTGACCAAGTGTCACTGGTGGGCACGTAACAAAGAAAAGAATGAAGATATTTCTCCTCAGGGGAAACTGAGATTGGGAAACACAATTTTAAGAAAATACTACCCTTATTCTAGTAACACAAAGCTAAATGCAAATCGGTGAAGTATTTCTTTAAGTTCATATAAAACACTACATATAAAACAAGCCATTATACAAACGTACGTACCCGCAGAATATTCCATTTCTGCCAATGAACCATCCTAAATGTTACCCTACTAACGCTGCTGTGTCTGCCATCTACTTTAAACCACATTACTACACACAAAAATAACCCCAAACAACGAAGACGAAGTCACAGATGAGCACGTTCTCGTGAGGAATGACCGACAGTTACCTCTCACTTTGTGGTCCCTTTTAATCATCGTGGGTATCAGGGCCACGTCTGTGAAATCACTGCTCTCTCCCACTTCCTCCTTCTGCATGCTTCCCAGTCACCTAGGTGTATCCACGGATACCCCAGGCCACTGGAATACAAATACAACCAAGACACTTGCCTCTCAGTACTATTACCACACACACTCAGTCACACACTAAACCACCATGTCTTCTCTCCTGTTCCTGTCTCCCACAACATCCCCCTTCATTAAGCATTTTCCTGTTTTCACAAGGGACTATGGGTCGAGTTTAAAAAGACAAAAAGGATAGTGGGGAGTTTTCTCTCTCTCTCTCTCCCTCTCTCTCGCATTTGCATCAAAGATGGTACATTTACAGTGGGGTTTGCATTTTGTACGCTCGTGCCAGCCAATCGCCAAAAGGTTTTCCTCAAGTCCCGAGTGTATTGACATCTGTCTCCAAGCTGCCTATATTTAAAAGAACGAACACAGTTTCAACCTCGATGTTTGTGAAAATGATTTTCTGTCTGGGAAAAAAAAAACTGCTCCATCCCGGGGATTAACTCGTCTTTATTTTCTGCGTCTGTCAGAACAGATTGTGATTAATCTATCTAGTGTAAAAAGAAAAAAAAACATCTTTAGTGCATAATATTTGAGTGGACATCCTCAGTAGCAGCAAGGATGAATACGAGATTTTAACACACTGATTTTAAGTATGCATGTGTGTGTGTTGTGCGCGTTCACTTATAGGTAGCTTTAAAAAACCGAAGGGAGGCTTGATGAAAGGGCTCCCAGCAGGTGCGCTTGGCCGCACACCACAGTGGCGAAATAGTCGCTGGCCGAAAGTGGCAGTCGAGTGATGCCAGCAGGGCGGAGGGTGAAGGGCAGGGGGTCGATGCTGGTTGGTGGTGGTGTGGGCAGGGGTTCGGAGCCAGCAGTGTGCGGGCATGGCTTTTTGGTGGCAGCGAACAAAACCGACCTCTTCATAGCCGTCCAAAGATGCAAATTGCTCTTCATAAAAGTTTCACACTTGGCTTCCAGCAAACAAAATGGAAATGCCGGCTCCTTGGCGGGCACCGTCAGTGACGCCCCCGTCCTCTGTTCGCTTTCTGTCTGCAACTGGCAGTTTTTAGTAGAACAGCAAGGTGAGCACACACAGCTTCTCACTCATTCATTCACATACTGGGCATGTGCATCCACAGTTACACTCTCTCTTTCACACACACACACACACACACACACACACACACACACACACACACACAGACGGCCCTCCAGGCCCAGCGATCACTCCTCTGACTGTTTTTTTGATCCAATATCCCTCAAATAAGGCTGGGCAACAGCCATCAGGGACATCACTGTCTTAAGGGTATATACACCTGATCATCCTGATCCTAGACATCCCTACAGGTAAGTCAAGGGGATGTCCAAGTCAGTGCAAGGATAAAAGAGACAAAGACGCTGCTTTTCTAGGTGTACACGTGCGTAAAAGTGGTAATCTTTTATTTTGAAAGGAACTATAGAAGAGGTTTTCATGCTGTATTGGTCAAAACGTGCAGTATTCTTCTTTTTGTTTCCTATTGTTTTTTGGCCCGTCTCTCAAAAAGCCTGAAAATCTGCTCTGATTGGTCAGCTGTCTAGCCCTCATTCACAGTCATTTTCTTGGTGTGTGTGTGTGTGTGTGTGTCATGGGCTTCTAGATCAACTGTAAACACCAGGGTAACCACGGTAACAGCTGCATCGGTCCCAGGAAAACGTTATAAAAGACTTATTTAATTAGTCTGGTGTGAAGTGTGAATGCTTTCAGGTAAACAAACAATCCAAATAAATCAAATACATTTTCTGGAAACTACTATATATACACATTATATATGGAAGCAGCTTTGAGCAATATGAGACTGCTACTTTATCATATGCTTCCTCTTATTTCCTACAATCCTTGACAGAAAAAAAGACTCTGCATACAGAGGCGGCCTCGCTGCTTATTATTCTTTAGAGTGTGTATAAACAGACATGATCAGAATGCAAGGAAGTCCTCTTTCAGACGGGTATGGAGTAAGGTTGGTGGCGGTGGTGGGGGGGTGGGGGGTGCAGCAGAGTCCTGTCTACCATGTAAACAACGCTTAAAAGATCATTTACAACAGCAGTGCAAACTCAGAGACAGCAAACCAAAGAGAAAAGTGTCTCCATCTTGTTCACTAAGGTGCAGCTAAAATCTATTTTTTAGTAGAATAAAAATGTTCTTTATGGAGTCAATATGTGCCTCAGACTGAAAAGTGTGTTTTTAAATAACAAAGCATGATGTGAAATCTGGGAAAAAGTGGAACTTTACCAAAGAAAAGGCAGACACTAAAGGCTTTGTAAGCAGGAGCAGAGGGATCCGTGATGGAAACAAGTTGTCCTGCATAACTGGTAAAACAAATTAAAATAAAAGTCAGGCTTGTATATTTCATGTAAACTGTAAGAAAGGGGTCTGAAACTCAAGTGATCTATGGGCCACTGAATGTCTATTTTAGAAATTAGGGGGACGGTCAAGTAAAAAAAGTCGCTTTTTTGAGAAAATTATTATAATTTATGATCATATTTCACATAATTTCAAAATAACAGTTTGTTTTGACATGGGATGATTTATAGTTCACAATATAAACATATTTATGATGCAAAATGAACACATTAATTATAAAACATCTGGAAATAGCCTTATTATAATGTGTATATTTTTGTGTATAAAATTATATAGACTATTTAGCAAAATGACAAACGTTACAGTTCAATTGTTGACATCTGAAACTTCTGTAAACCGACTAAAAAAAGAAAATACCAGTTATAGTTGACCTACAGTGTGAAACAAATATTTATGTCCAAGTTTGTGCTATTTAATGACTATTTTTTAAGGATAAATCCAATGAAATGCTGATGTTGTGAAACAAAATCAAATCCTCAAAGTCTCATACTTTGATTCACGTTGAAGTCAAAATATCAAACTTCTTCTCATCTCGACACTCTCTTTAAAAAACCCAAAACATATAAAGGCTCTAATAATCCTCACTGCACCCCCTCCTTTCCCTTCTCTCTTTGTCTCGCTCTCTGTCCATCTCCTTCTGTCCATCACTCTCTCCTCCTGCTCACTAAAGAGCCTCTTTTTTGTGGTCCATGTCATTGATATTGCTTGGCCGGGGCCTTTCAGACATGACAGATAAGGGGCCCACAGGAGGCCAGTGGGACCTGATAAAGGTATGGTAGATGGGAGCGAGTGTGGCCTCCGTTGCCTTTAACCCTTCAGAGGAATAATTTACAGCTCTGCCACAGTTGATTTCCTTCACTCACAAGTCCAGAGCAGGAGCATGGCAACACGCAATCACACACCAAGGAGCTGAGAGGGAAGGCTGAGAGTTATTTGACGTATTTCTTAAGGAGGGGAAAAAAAAAAACAACACTTTAAAGGGAGAGATGGGGGCTGTGGTGGTCTATGAGCAAGGGAACCAAGGATAGTGTTACTGTGTGTTTACATTTGTTGATTAAATGGAAATTTAAAGGTAGGGTATTCGTCTAAAGGTAAGAAAAGACTCAATTAAAAACATTTTTATTTAGGTCATAAAATGGAAAATCTGAGCAAAAACTTTGGTGGCTGAGACAAACAGCAGTAGACTCATTTCATTGCTACCTTGCAACAACAGTAACGTCCACATGCCTAAAAAGCCCTGGGTCAGGCTTGCGTCTCGACTGAGAGGCTGTGCGATGTGCCCGATGGCCGTAGTGTGACTTTGTACCGGTGCACCGGCAACAGACAACGTCATTGAATGCTTTTTCTGCTTGGTTAAGACGTCGAGCATTGTATGAGAACTGAGCTCGAGGGAGTGATGCTTTCTGTCGTGGGTCTAGCTCCACTCATACCATACCATTGTCATGGAACAGCTGGGGACAGTTATTTTGGTACTATTCCTTATGGAAATGAAAAAAAAAATATGCACCATACCAAACCCAACTGTACCACTTGGTTGTACGACATTCATGTGTCTGGAAGTGTGTGTCAAATTGCTTATTTGTTTCTCTACTTGACCTCCCTGACCACTGACCACTGTATTTGTTCAACCTCATGACACACAAACAAATCTAACTCCATAACTACACCCAGCTGTGTGCCAAACGGACACAAACAAACTCCAGTTAGACTAAAAAAAAAAAACCAACTCCCTCAGTGTGTATCCTCCTGTTTCTCATCTGTATGGGGCCTAATATCACCCTAACCTTTTCACCAGGCACCGGTTCAAATGCATCAGCATAAAACTTCTTCACTAAAAAGCCAATTATCGTCTCAGTGGCACCACAACACTGCAAAGCCACTGCCCACACACACAAAAACAACAACAAGCAGCAATAACGCGGGGGAAACGACGAAACCGAGGCCGAGCGACGCCACAACAGGTGGTAAGAAAATCCAGCTGCATCCCTGATCAAAAACTCTCCGTAATGTTTGTTTACGGCACATTTAGCCCATAACAACATGAAATTATAACCTACCTAACCTTTTTTTACACCAGGGGTGAATGTAATAAGGACTAGTAATTGAGTCTAGTTTGCTTTTACAGAGCCACTTCTTCTAAAGCACCTTTCACATATCATCCAGCACATCATTATCAACACAACTGTGAGTAGGAATGGTTTGGACAATTCCAGAGAATGCTATTGACATTGATGATGGTGGTGTGCGTAAAGAAAACTCTGATCTTCAGTTCACTCCGTCACGCGCCCCTTCTCTTCTTAACCTGAAGGGACGCGGCTCACTCGGCCTCATTTCCTCCTCGTTCACATTCAATTACCAGAGTGTCGTTCATGTAGAAACTGCCCTAAAAAGCTTAACATTCAGCTTCAACGGCTCATTTTCAATATGAAAACAAATGATGTGAAGGTATCGCATGCTTCATTTGGATAATGCAGACACAAATCATCTCTGGTGTTGGCAGCCATCACCGTTTTTTAATTGGCTGAAAAGGGGAAAGTGTCTTAAATATGTGCTCAAACACCAACATTAAGTCTTTGTGCAATAACTTAATAATGAGAATGGAGTGACAGTCACATTATTGCACGTCAGCTTTCATGAAAGTGTTGAGTAGAGGAGAGCAACAAGGAAAAAGTTATTACTTTCCTTCATTCAACCCCTCTATCAATCCATCTTTTCACACACACAGTCACACACACATGAACACACAGAGATGTTCCTAACTTCAGTGAAGCATGGAACAATCCCTCTTTCAGGCTTTCTTTTCCTAGGAAAAGCTTATGGATCTTAATTGCATTACCGGGAGGCGTCAGGAGCCTGAGGGAGCGTCCAAACCTGATGAAAGCGCAACAGAAATGGAATTTTGATTCAGCGGAGGAGAGTATAATCCCTTATTGACAGTCTGGAGGTTATCTCTCCCTTTCTGCCCGTGACTCTCAGTCGGCGTCTTTTCTGTCTCATGGGCCGCATTTCCATCACAGTGCCAGCACATAAATTAGACTAAATTAGAACAGTGAGATGTACACAGCAAATTGCATTAGAGTGCCTCCACGTTGACATGTCTATGTCATGGTTTTTAGTAATTGATGGAAAAAGAAAATGTGATGAATGGATGTGGAAATGGATTATTAATGAGATGCCGGACATGCTTGACCAGCCCAGTGAACGGTTTAATTTCATTATGAGTAACATGTGAAAGGGACTTTTTTTTTTTTTTCTCCAAAACTTATTTGCATCTGGCCATCCCATCCCCCAGAAAAGTCAACCCTGTGTTTGGTCCATTGTGTGGACCAAACCCTGTCCCTATATTTTCGGGATTTTGGGATACAAGTAATAACATTAGTTTCTGCTGATGTAGAAGCTCAATCGCTGTGCTTTTAAGTGTGTTTCGTTATTGTCATAATTCATTGTGTTCAGTGTTATTTGCAATTAATGTTGCAAGACAATTAGAAGTCACTGGTTGTTTTCTTTTGTGATGTCGTGGTTCGTACATCTGTGACTATTAATCTTCATATAACCCTTTGCTCATATTTTAACGCTTAGTGCTCACGTGGGAATAATAAACAACTCCTTATATGGACATCCTGGGGGTGTGTGTTTATAGGTCACACATTCAGGCTTTAAAAAAAACATACTTCTTATGTGTTGTTGAGTCAAAGTTATGATTAATTGTATACAGCGCATTTTTAGTCGTGATATAAAGTAGCAAATAATTGTGCAGAAGTCACAAAATTAGACCGTTTTCTTTTCTTTTTGTTCATAAAAACGAACAAAAGTGAACTTTGAACTGTGACGTGTTTCCAAATTTCACAAATTCAAACCCGATTTTAAACATCTCGAGTACTTTTTGCTCAGTTCTGCCTATGGGTTGTACTGAATAAAAGGATATTATTATTCTTATAGGCTCTGTATATACTGTAGGGATTAACATAGTAATGGAAAAAAGCAGCTTAGGCATAATTTCATTGTCCTTGCGCTGCTGATCTATTGCTTCAAAAACAATACATTCAGTGCACCATCTCTGCAGTCACTTTTATGAATGGAACTCATATGCACAGCTATGTTACTAAGTGTTTCACGTTGTCCACTGCCCAGCGCTGACTCTGTCTTTACACTGCTGCAGCCTATTTCCACACTGCATCCTCACAGTTGCCTATGCTTCTATATCTGAGAAAGAAAACACTCTATCACACAGTTCATCCACTGAAAAGCTTGGCCCCTTGTATGAGGAGCAGTATAGAGGGTGAATTTTGTGCTTCGAATGATCTGCAAGGCAACAAAAAAAACAAAACAAGAAAGGAAAGTGGGTAAATAGCCTAAAATGGACACTTGGTGAGAAAACATTAGTGCAGTGAGAGAAGAGTGAAAGAAAAGGATGTGGAGGATTGAACTGTGAACTCTTGCCTTCTTTTTCCACCCAGAAAAACACAGGGCACCCTTTGTTAAGAGCAAAGGCCTTTAAGTCGGTGTCTCAGAACCTCCTCACCCCTCCCACCCAGCAGAGGGTGACAACTATAGGCTTGAACTCTTAGATTAATGGTGTGCCCCCCCCCCCCCCTTTATGTCCCTACCACAGGCCTAGGACTTTATAAAGGCCTCCTCCCTATCATTTAGACCAGACACTCACACACAACCCCAACAACTATTTGGCGGGCAAGCACAAACAAGGTGTTTGGGGATGTGGCTCTGAATGCTGGATCAGTCACGACTGGGCATCAACTGCCGACGCTCAACAAAAACAGAGAGCAGACGTTATGAGTGTAAAACTCCCCTAATGGCGCCTCCTGAAGGCGGAGGGTTTTCTTTTTAAATACCTGACTTTAGATTGCTGGGCCACACGGTTGGTGTAGTGGTTAGGTTCGAGACCCGGTCAGAACAAGGGTTTCTGCATGGAGTTTGCATGCTCTCCCCGTGTGTGTGTGTGTGTGTGGGGGTTTTCTCCGAGTTCTCTGGTTTTCTTCCCACTGTCCAAAAACATGCAATATGGGGATTAGGTAAATTGGTCACTCTAAATTAAACAGTAGGTGTGATGGTTGTTTGTTTCCACCGGCTCTACTCGCCTCAGCATGGCACGGTTACGTTGTGTTTCCACTAGCATAGTACCAGGTACTTTTTTTAGTACCTGCTCTGGCGAGGTTCCAAATACACCGAGTAGGTACTATGCGTGACGTCGCCAGACTGCCGGCCCCTGATTGGTCAGCGTGCCGACACAAAAATCAAGCCGAACAATGCCGAACTGTAGCTCAGTTAAAAATACTTAACCATCTTAAAAATGGGGGATAATCTCCAACAACTACCAGGGAAATGTCTGAAATCTCAATATTTAACAGAGGAGTCTGGTGCATTTAGGGACAGCACCTCTGATCACAAAACCCTGCCGCTGCGTTTCAGTCCAGTGACTGTGTCAGACGGAGTCTGTGCTCCGGTCATGGAGGAAGTACTGAACAAATATGGGCGTACCCCCCGCGGCCCTCATGTGCAGGATAAAGCGGCAGAAAATGGATGGATGAACTTTAGATTTTTACTCTCGTTTGCAAAGTTTCGGCTTAAGAGTTGAGCTGTTTTGTGGAAGTCTGAAAACCCATTAGTTGGTAAAGAAAGGTGGGAGTTCAATGACGAGTGCAGCAAAAAAAAAAAAGAAAAAAGAAAATAAATCAAAAGTTATTACGGAGAGTTTAGGGGGGCTCTCTTAAAGGAAGTATCCAATTATCTACTGATCAGATGTGAACAGTGACAGGGCAATTTGCCCCGCATGAGGGGATGATAATGAATCTCTCCATCCATGCAGGGGCTCCTCTCCTCTTTCTGCTGATCTCAACCGCAGCAGTGGAGGAGAAATGGAAAAGCTGATGAGAGCCGGGAGAAAATAGGAGAAGAAAGTTAAACGAGAGCAACAGAGAGTTAATGAGGGAGATCAGACATGAGAAGCAATTTCAGACACATCGGCTGGGATTGTTCTAAAGACGAAAGAAAAAAAAAACTCTTCTCATATTAAATTAAAGGAATTAAAAAGTACAAGCGTCCAGCAAAGCAGAAAACCTGCCTTTCAGCTCCTTCTGTCCCAAACCATGACGCAAGAAAGAGTTGAAAGAGAGTGAGGCAGCAGTTGGTAAAACTTTGTAATAATGTGTGACAGGTATTAATGGCATCGGGCTGTTCTTTGTGCATTAAGCACCTCTAATGGCAAACGGAGATAAGCTGTGTTCTTATTCAGTGCTGAGAGACAAATGGTCTCATTACACCTGTTTGAAACTACAGCGCTGGTAGTTTATCGAGAGGAGGCCGCGAGAATCATCCTGTCAGGCACTGTAAAAGAAAAGAAAACAACTCTCTGTTCTACCAAATAAAACAGGGGAAACTAAACACAAGAGTGGCGTCTCCAGGCACGTGTTATATATATAAATTTATATAAATGAATTCATATTTTAAGACCAGTGCGATGTCACCTGAAAACATGAGCAGCCATGGATGGTCCTCGTATCCTGGTTGCAAACAATCAGGGCTCCCATACCTTGGTTGACATCAAATTCAAGGACTTTTCAAGACCAGTTCCTTTAAATTCAAGGACCTATTGTGCCGACACAGCTCAAGACGGGAGGGCAACTTGCAAGAGCCACTTTGCCCATGGCGTTCACTTGTATTGATTTGCAGCACGCTCTGCATCTGGACGAGTGATTGTCCTTGGGATCTCGGGAACGTCGGTCTTTGTCATTTTCTTTGGTGAGACAGAGATCTTGCAATCGGCATTTCCCAGGCATTACGTCATTTGTCCTCTCTCTTGCTCAAAGTTACTCGCTCATTGTTCTGCATGAAATCTCACGTCAACGGTGGAGAGAGACAGTGGACAGTGTCCACGACATCGCTAGTAATTATGACTTCTTTCTTGCACAATATTAGGGATGGGGCGATACCACTTTTTTGTGAACATTTGAGAGAAATAATGACAAAATATTGATTTATCACGTATACTTGCAGATTTTTTTATCAGTGCTCATCTTTTTTTTATCACTCTATTCATACAATAAAATGAATCTGCCCTGTAGTAGCTAGTGTGTCAACCACCCCGTGCACCTGTGCAGCCATACAACAAGGAGATGAAAGCACCTTTTTTTTCAGCACGATTTGGACGTCCAAGCAAGTGAGTATCAAAGCTTCACAACAAAGAGCCTGAGGTTAATGACGACAAGTCTCTGGTTTGTGGCTTGAATGCAAGTTCACCTGCTGAATTTGACCTCCTTAACAGCTTTGCACAGGTGTCCGATGTCATTTCTACATAGACAAGAAAAGTACTGAAGCACAAATAACAACACTGCCAGGATTGTTTAAGTGCTACTTTGCTCTTAATGAAGATTGTATTACCACAGACGCAGTTAGTACAGTAGCAATGAACAAATGTATATCAAATAAAAAGCAAAGTCTGACGGCCACAATCATGCAAAAAGCCACGAGACAGCCTCTCCAACAGGCTTTTCCAAAGCTGCTGTTAATTACACAAATACTGATCCACCGTGGATGATCACCCTCAGGCAAAACCCCAGAGAGTCCAGGGAGTTTGCCGGGTCAGAGGGACCAGCATGGCATAGTTTGGCACGGAACCACAGCCGGATATTCAGCACAAGCAACCGGAATCACCACATGGCTACTATGGCAAAAGCTTCAGGGAGGTTGGAAGGTTTTCAATAAGGTCACAAATGATCCCTTGTTTTATATTATTTTGTCCCAATATGTGAACAAATATTTGCTCACTGAAACAAACGTTATTATTAAGTCAAAACATCAAGGTTGACAGGCTTTACACGGGCGTCCTTCATCTCATGCCAGGAAAAGAAAAGTTTTTTGTTGTTTTTTAAAAAAAAAAAGAAGAAAAAAAATGACTTTATAAACTGTGGATAGACAGAAAAAAACCCTTCCATCTTTGATCAGGTGTCATCCAGTTCACAGTTGTCTCCCATCACTCCAAAGCTTTCGAGGCTGACAGCTGGCCTTTTGAAGTTTAAACATGCCCTTTGGCAAATGTACCTGTATGTGGGGAAATACGGCTAAAACTATACAAAATTTATTATTTTTCTCATGCCCTTTCATCCCCGCCAAAAAAAAAGACAAGAAAGGTGAGGGTGATATGATCAAAGTTTTCGGGCCGATGAGCTGATGTGATGTTCAATTGATTGAGATTCGTCTTCAAAAGGTTTCTTTCGCACGAAAACAGGGGTTTTATATATGAGTGATCCAACAGAATGATTTATAACAGCTCTTCACAGCAGAATGATAAACAACCACTCCCCTTAAAGTTACCCAGCACTTGTGCTTAATGAGAGAGAATTAAATCGCGGCAAAGTTACGCCTAATGTGTTTTGAGAAGCTGAGAAGGAGAAAACAACGGCATTCCTTTGAAGCAAAAAATACCGTATAATAATTGTATTTGAAAGAAAGATGGAGGAATCAATCACACGTGTGGAAACAGTGGTGCCAGATCATTTCCCCGGATGCAGTGTCAGATCAGCAGAAATCTCATGAACCCACAGCTCAGAGAAGACTTGAAGAGAGGAGATCAAAGGCGGTTAAACTTATGCAAACAAAGCTTTTCCCTTTTTATTACACTAATCACAAACTCCTTAGTTAAAACATCCTCTTTAACTGCTTAAGATGCAGTACATCCCGTATCGGGTACGGGCAGCTTACAGAGATCAGCTCTATCGATCCGTCTTAGCGATGGTCAGACAAGGCTGTGCTGAGAGGAGGCAAAGGCAGAAAGAGCAGCGATGCATTCACTCAAGAGTGAGATGTGGCTTTTTTTTCTCCCCCCACCTCAACTGCCCAGTAATGACAGCAGAGAAATCTCATTTCACGACTCACTGCCGTGTTTTCAAAGCCGCATCAGTGCAGGCATATCCCAAACAAAGCTCCGAGGAGACTCAGGCGCTTGGCTTAACCTGTCTGGGTCCAGGACACATCTACACAAGAGGTGAGAGACTTCAAGAACAAAAAAAAAAAAAAAAAGCATAAGGGCATCCAGACAAACGTTTACAACATCCACGTCTTTGGTTTTGGAATGGGTTTATTGATTGACGTGGTGATGCAACCAGTTTGCTCCGTTCAGAATCGTCCCCATCCACATTTATGAAGCCGAGTAAGATAAGATCATTCAACAGGAGAAGAAACTTTGTTATTTGCAGTTAGTTTTTTCAGAGATTTTCCATGAAATTCAAAAAACATGTAAAATAGCACAACACCCCGACCCTGTACTGATTAGATACAGTAAGTTTTATAGGGCTGCAACGATTATTCAATTAATCGTCAACTGTTTTGAGTGTTTTTTCCAATACTTACAAGCTTTCTGATTTTTCATCTTAATAAATGTGAGTATTTTCTGGTTTCTTTGTTCCATAGAACAAATCGATCATTAAAACTGAATAATTTTGGACATTCAATGACATCATCATTTCCAGGCTAGATAAACACTGATCAACATTGTTTGACATTTTATGGACCAAACAAGTGCTTGATTAATCGAGAAAATAATCAACAGATTCATTCATTATATAAATAGTAATCGTTAGTTTAGCACTAAAGTGTTAAAGGTTCTGAAGGTTTAAAATGTACTTTAAGAAATAAAATTGGGGTCATTGAATACCGTTCTTTGTTACACAATAACTTGGAAAATAATAATTTATTACGACTTAGAATCTATAAATGATCCTTGACTTTATCCTTTATGGCCACGGTTCTCAAACTATGGTACGTGTACCACCAGTGGTACATGAGCTTCCTCTGGTGGTACTGTTCTACTGTATATACCAGGGTATCTTTATCTAATCTGTATTTTCGTTATTTCTTTTACTGCTTTATGGTAATACAGTTGGCATTATAAGTCATACCAAGAAACCGGCGTGAGAGAAAAAACTGGTTATTTCCCAATATCTGATAAAATTGGCCTGGAAATGATCCAAAAATGCCTTTGAAACTTATTTCCCATGGGCAAAGAAAGTCCATATTTAAAAAAAAAAAAGTTTACTTTTCTGTGGTCATGATTTCTAAGAAGAAGAAATTGTCCCAAATATTCTACATTTTAGATCCCTTGCAAATGTATTCTGGAGCAGGAGACAGCAGCTCGACTGAAAATGCTGCTCTTAAGCTGCAGTGGGGGCACCTAATGGCTCCCCTCAAACCAATTAAAAAATGGCAGACATTCTCAGAGCCACAAAACCTGGATTTATTTCTCTCTTTTGTCAGTCAAAATAAAAGCTCCTCAGCCACAGTGCCATCATCAAGTCGCTTCATAACTGGCCACATATATCAACATAAGTGCAGGTGCTACAGTGAACATATATAATGAGAGATGTTACGGCTTCATGCGCCGATTCTCTCTCCTGCGCCACCTTTTACTGTTGTACTCAGCCCATTTTGCTAAACATCACATCTCAGACTAAACATTGGCTGCTGGATCACATCTACATCTACATAAAAAAAAAAACACAAAAAGAGAAAAAAGCCTGCAAGCCGCGTAATAAAATTCCGCTTTCAAATATTTAACAGTTCAGCGATGTTTATGGGGATTATTTCTACATTTACAGTCGCCATATCCTTGATTTACCTGCAACAAAACACAGATACAAAAATCCCCATAAAAGAATCAAAATAAACTAGATATTAGGTTCCAGACTGATTTCCATATATGTGAATTGGGGCTACCAATAGATTAAAAAGAGATCTAGAATAATAGTGATTAAAAGTTTGCTTTTCCTCTAATGACTAAATACTGAGTCATCAGAAAATGTGCATTTCAGGAGGAAAAGGATGGAAGGATATGGATGGTTTCAAGTTGGATATTCAACTGATATTACAACAGTTTTACCCAGCGTTTGCTGCACGATAGTGGGGGGTTATATATACACGCTTGTTACCGGCGATAGCTGCACGATGGCGGATGTTATATACGCTTGTTACCCAGCGTTTGCCGCACAGAGGCAGGGGTTACATACGCTTGTTACCCGGCGTTAGCTGCACCGTTGCTCAGCTTCTTAAAATAAAACCTTCTGCCCAACAGTCCCTCACCTCTCTCCATCTTCAGCTACTCCATCTTCAGTCTTCTCAGTCTCCTATCTGACCGACTGCAGGCAAGTGACTGTTTCGCATGGATAACTTACAGCTTTAATGTCGGAGGCCAGTGCACACCAGAAGTAAACAAACTAGCGTTAACTGCGTTAAATGATTTTATCGCGTTATTCTCGACTGTATTAATCGCAAGGATTAACGCATCAACTTTGACAGCCCTAAGTTAAATAATTCAAATTGTCAAGTCAATACAAAATCAGCACATCTAGCACGGCAATTTCAAATTATCGAGTCGAATCAAATTGAATTATCCAATTTAAGACACTGAGTCTTTCTCAGACTTTCCGTTTCCTTTAATAATAAAAAAAAAAACTGTTGCTCTTTATCAGTGGGAGCCTTTGTCTGGATGTCATTATCATTTTAATCCATGTAGTAATGAGCACACAGTATGCGCTTTAACCTGCTCACATACCATGACACTCCGGCGGCAGTTATAATACTGCTCCTCTGTGATTTAATAGCTGCTGTTAAGTGTTCGTCCTTGGTTGTTCTAGGTGCTCTGAGATTAGCATGAGCTCACCGATGGAGATTTATTCATGAGGAGATCCATGGCGGCGGACAAAACTCGTGATGTCACTGTTCTGCCGGCACGTTATTAGCGTCATGTATGTTTGATGTCCAGCCTCTTCATTTCAGACATTCATTCCCCACCTAATCCTGAACACAACGATATGTTCCCCCTTTTGTTTTTTTTTGTCTCAATCACAAAATCATATTCACTTGAACAGCAGCAGCAGTTTAGGAGTCACAGGTCTGTATGAAATGCAAAATGGAAATGAAGTGCATGGGGCAAAAACCTCCATCTGCCGAGAATATGAAAATCCACTGGGGCAGCAGGAAGTGGGAAACCTATCCCTCCATCCTACACATATGAAGACACACACACACACACACACACACACACACTTTGCGTCCAAGTGATTTTGGCCGGTTACAATGGGATTCCTGAAGGCTTCAATTTGCACAGCGACTGAAGCCAGGAACCCCACTCAGGAGCTCAATCTGTGTGAGGGCAGATTTACAGAGCAGAGAGGTTATTAGAGGGCATGACGTGAGTGTACGTGTGTGTGTGTGTGTGTGCTTTTGTTTGTTACCTCTTCAGGACCTTTCCTGGCGTAAACACCAGTAGGACCAGTCGTCCTAATGGAGAACTGGGGTCAGATTAACGTTGTGGTTCAGGTTGTGGATATGCATTGTTTATGCAGTGTCCTAAGAAGAATGGCGGCGCAAACCTTTGTGCATGTGTGTGTGTGTGATGCCTTCTGTTCTCGCCAGTACCTGAGTGCTGTGCCAGTATTCAGTGTGTGTGTGTGTGTGTGTGTGTGTGTGTGTATTAGCTGCCACCTTCTGATTCCTCGTGCGTTCCTTTCCATCTCTCATCCTTTAATATGCTACATTCTGCTTTATGATGATTATCTCCACCTTGGCTCCGGAGATCATTGCTGATCTGAAAGGCAATTTCAGCCCCATTTAGAGCTGGCACTACAGTCCAACTGCACATCAAAGACATTGGATTCTGTTCATTTCTTACAGAAGACACGTCACCAAATATAGTATAGTATGAGGTCCACTCAGACACAGATTTTCCTATAATCTAATGTTTCAATAATGAATGGGTGGGACTTGCGAGTTAGCATGCAGACCTATCAGTGAGAGGGGTGACAATTTTCTGTGTTGTAACCTGACTCTCACATAATAGATAGATAATACATTTCATCTATATTGCACTTTGCCGGGGTTAAATACTCTGAAGCCTTTCAGAAAACCATATTCCCCAATGGTGGTGCAATGAAGGTGTAAATAAAAATGTTAAAAGCACTTTTTGAAAAAGACGCCAAAGGCACTGATGGAGTCGGGAGAGATCAGTCAGAAGTGAAACACACAACGCTCCTTTGTACTTTGAGTATGATCAAACACTGAAGGACTTGAGAAAGTTTTAAACAGTTTTAAACTTTATCTGATGTGTTTAATGAAGCTTTGCCTTAAAATGGCCAAAAACAGCCTTATAGATAGTGGTGTGCCAATGGTTGAGCCTTCGGGTGGCTCACAGTGGTGTCTAAAGTGGTCACTGAAGAGATAACTATGACTAAATAGTTCTTGACTGAACTTAAGGGTCTCAAATGAAGGCATTCAAATTCTGTTTTGCAAAGCCTTTCCACAGTTTAAATTAATTTGAATACACTTAATTTACTTACTTTAGTTCCAGCAACCTGTGCTCATGAAAATCTATAATTCTACAGTGCCCCCCGTTAAACAGCAGGAATTAATGCAACGATCTCGTCTTCAAACATCTCCGCGGATCAAAGCTCATCTCTATGTCCACCCATTTGTCTCGTTAGAGGATTTCCACTGTTCCGTCCAATCCCTTGCTCACGGTGAACGGTAATCTCTGAGCATCTGTCATAGGACGATCTGAAGGTAGAATTCCAATTATTTCAGCAGGTAAGGATTAGATTGTCTGTCAATTGATGTAAAGTATGGGATAATTCCTCTTGTACTTCCTTTAATGGGATATTCAGACGGTTCTTGAGACGGACAGCGCTCTCGGTATGACTGGGTGAATTGGTTTGAGGAGAATGTCTGGAGCACGGACTGTATGAATTAGTGCTGTCGAACGATTATCGCATTAATGTCATAGTTAAGCCCATTAAAACAGACTCATTTAACCATACACAACAGCTTCACACTTATTTGTCCGTTTCTCTGTCGTTAAATAATAAAACAGACGGAGCAGCGCAGTGGGAAGAGACTGACAGGCGCACAAGCCTTTGATCTCTGCATGTCCGGGAGGCTGATGGCAGGAGAGAGAGCTACTCTGACCTTGCCTCGGCACCGTGCTGCCCGTCAGCTGAGATCAGTGTCAGTGTGTGTGTGTGTGTGTGTGTTTGTCACTACGTCATCACAAAACCCTGCTCATTTGTGTTCAAAACATACGGCACACGACCATGCGCCGTATCCTTGAGAAACATTCACTGACGTGTCCAAAGGCAGCATTAAAGAAACACATGCTTTTTTTTATTTGTAATATTTACTATGAATGAAAGCTCTATATCATGAGCCGCATCCACAGAGAGTTATCACCCACATGTTTGAGCTCTTTGTTTTGATTATTGTGATGTTGCTGAAAGGTCAGCCGTACCATTGTGTTCTTACTCAGGGTGGGATGCGTTCTACTTTTGAAGTACAGATTTTTTATAGCCTTGCTGTTGAACTTGTCAGTTCAAATGGAAGTTCACAAAGATTAGCAGCAACCAGAAGGACGGTTCTAGCTGTCAGTCATAATGGTACCCACTGGTGTAATGCTTTATCATCTTATTGCCCTAAATGGCAACACAAATTACATTGTATTCTGTATAAGTAGTGATTGAACAGTAAAGTGTTTACTGACGTTATAAATCAAGAAGGGCTGCAACGGTCATTCGATGAATGGATTTTTAATCAATTACTAAATGAATCGTCCACCATTTTGATCGTCGATCAATCAGTTTGAGTGTTTTTTCAATAATTAAAACAAGCTTTCGGACTTCTCAGCTTCTTAAATGTGAATAACTTCTTGCTTCTTTGCTCCACATCACAAAGAAATCATTAACACTGAATCATTTTGGTGTTGTGGACAAAACAAGACATTCAAGAGCATCATCATTTCCAGGTTTGGGAAACAACGGCAACAGTTTTCAGATATTTTATGATTATGATACGATTATGAAAATAACCATTAGTTGCAGCCCTAAAATCAAGTGTGAAGTGGGCTCATTTTTCCATAGACTTCCATTCAGAGTTCTTTTTTTAACCAGTAGAGTCGCCCCCTGGTGGTTTACTGTTACTTAACTTTTCAAAGCAAAAGACTACGTCCATGTTTATTTACAGTCTATGGGCTGAAGTGAGCAGCCCAATGATTCATCCTCTAACGTGGAGGGAATTTATTGAAGTGAATCAGGGCGTTAAACAGGCAGCAGTGTTGCCAACTTTAGTTTATGTGATGTTTTGCCAAACAAAGGTACTTTCTGACATACTCGTTGCGGCTTGTGCTGCACACCTGCGACTCACCGAACCCCCGGACAGAGATCACTGAATCACTGACACACAAAACCAGACTCCTATTCTTTCACTTTCACTAACTTCTCAGTGTGTAGGATGAATGTGTTGCATCACGTAAACGGTTTTAAACGCAGGACTTTAAGAGCAGCAGCTTGAAAATGGCTAGGAAATGGCTGCTGCTTCACGCGTCGTCCTCATGGACCTCATTTACATATTTTGTAAACATACAAAGCATTTGTCTTTCTACCTCTCGTCCTCTGCTCGAATCTGGCTATTCATCCGTCTTAATTCCAGGGCTACCTGTCTCCCACACCTCATTTATAATGTTAATGTGGAATCGTTCCAACAATCAAGTGCACGGGGGGGGGGGAGATAAAAGGGCAGCCACTAATATACACATCTCACACAGAGGTAGAAATGAACAAAGACAACATTATCTGGCAGGGAAATGGATGAGCCATCAGCGCGCTTTACGGCTGAGTGAGGAAATGAGCAGTGACAGAGATATAAGCTCTCTGTTTATGGGTGTCTCAGAGGAGGAGAAAGAGGAGAGACAGGGCCGGGTGATGAGGAGGAGGAGGGGGGGGGGGGAGTGATACAGTACAAAAGAGAGGAGATGAAAGGGGGGGGGGGGGGGTAGAGGAGGGTAAGGTGATATTTTGCAGGTATCCCAGAAAAAGCAATTTGTATTGTATCAAGATCGGCATGTGATAATGTCTCTTCATTTCCCTTCTGCCAGATTTTTACTGTACAGCTTACTGTCAGCCCTCCCTCCACCACAACGCCCTGGAAGGAGAACAAAAGATGAGTGGAGAGACAGAGAGGAGAGGAGAGGAGAGGAGAGGCAAACAAAGAGGTGGCTATGATCTCTCCAGTTCTCTTGATTTCCTCAGGCAAGAATACAAACTAATCTCAAGAAAACATGCCAGACATGGAAAGGCAAGAAGAGCTTCACCAGGGTCTGAACTGTGCCCAAAATAAACGATGGGATACGGCACAGGCAGCAGCAGCATCCAACCAGAACAAACACATGGTGTACGCTGACTCACACACAGCATCGTTCACTGAAGAACATCAGCATTCAAACAAGATAGTTTAAGACGTCAACATTTAATGGCCGCTCTCTGGAATGTGGGTCAGTAGAGCAGCAAAAAAAACCCATAACAACAATAATAATATTAATCTGTTCAGTGCTTTTCAAAAATAAGCTGCAAAGCACTTTACAAAAAATTAAAACAATGATAATAAAAAGTGAAAAGCATCTCAAACAAAAGTGAGTCAAAAGAAAATGACGCATTCGCTTTCCTGATCTCCTCAAAACAACTGTGGGGTCAAATCTGTGAAGGCTCGGCCATAAAAGAAAAAGAAAATCATGAAAACGAGGTAAAGACATTCTTCAATATAAACAACACAACGTGAGCCGTGTGTGCTGTTAAGCTCTACAGCGAACCGTTTCTACTTTTCCACTCGTGTGTCATAGTTTATAAGATTAGAGAAGCAAATAGTCTCTTTATACTATAAATGCACCATCCTATGAATATGTAAAACACAACATTTTACCCTCCGTCTGCTGCTGCGCACGTGAACACACGTGCACGCTGGCACACAAGCGCAGCCTTTGCAAATCCGAGGGTGAACATTCTCCGTGTGCGCTCTCTCTCACCGCCTCAGGACCCTTTACTTTACTCCGGTGGAAATGAATGAGCGGGAAAAAACATTCTCTCATTACAGCACGTGAGCACGAGACTTTCCCATATGCTAATTCAACATCATTAAACATCATCAATAATGCATTTACCTGGGGTTAATTTCACAAGCGCCGTGTATAGTAGAGGATGAATAATGCATATTCATATTCACGATGGGCTGCTGATTTTATTACTGGGGACACAAAATGACAACCTCTTAAACTGATGTGTGTGTGTGTATATGTATGTATTTACAATAGTCTAAAACCAAACAAATAATTCACTGGTTGGTTTGTTTCCTGTCTCTCGGGGCGAGATGTGTAAACAGAAGGCGTGTCACTCACTGTTAATTAATAAAAAGGATGGACCTTAAGGAGTTGTATTTTGCAGTCGTGTGTAGCATCTTGCACATTACGTTGAGTGCGTAGTGATATCTCCTGATCTCGTGATTCTATGAAATCAATCAATACCTCCTTGACTTCTATTCTAGATGTTTATTTATTTTGCTCAGGGAAGAAAATGTGTATCTCCTGTGAGACGATTGGGCAATATTATATGTTCATTTCACTACAGAAGAGAGTCACTAAATGACATCAGGAAAGACATACTGAATATATCGGTTTTTGGCAAAAGGTCCAATATCGTGCATGCCAACTAAACATGTAAATAAAACATCTTCCAGTATCTTTTATTTACTGAGAATTTTCATAATTAATGTTTAATGGTTTAAAAATACACACATACACGCCTCATATGGATAAGGAGAGTACTGACACTTGTTTTCCCCCCCACTTCACACACTGGAAATAATCAAATAAATGAAAAAAGTCAAGTTTTTCTTTGCTTTCGTTTCATTCCCAGTGAAGGTACACTGGTAAGAGTTACCTTACATTGTTAAATTGGACTTAAATCTCAAATTAACAGACTTTTAAACATATTTATTGCGATTAACTATTGGGAGGGGGTGTCATTTTTGACTGTAGGGGACCACTACACATTAAACCTCTTTGGTTAATGCTGGAGACTATTTTTCTTACAGAAAACACAAACGTGACAATAAGGCGGCCGCCCCTCTAATTCCATCCAGACAAATCAATAGGAGGAGCGTGAAGCAAGAAGCTGCAGAGATCAGCTATATATGTAACTGTCTGTCAGTGCCAGGCCTTATATCATAGCTTGAGTAATCCTGTTTTCATTAAAAAAGGAATATAAAAGTAAGCCCTCTGCAACAGGTCTAAGCCTTTCTGACAGCAAAGGATTTCATTACTTCCATTGCCGCAGCTCTCACTGAGTGTGCATGCATGAGCATGTGCGTGTGTGTGTGTGTGTGAGAGAGCAATCGCACACTTTAAGTAGATTTTAATGAGCAAAAGTCATATTTGTTTATTGAGCTAAATTTCAAATAGCGCATTTAATAGCATTTTAACAATGTATGCCTTCCAGATCTGACAGTTGATTCTCCATGACTAAAAAAAAGTATCTCGTCAAAGGTCACACAACAACAGGCTCTGCGCAGTCATTCCCTGGCCCTTTTGTAGCTAAAGTGAGAATTGCACATTTCCCTACATCTCTCTGAAACTTGCTGAGCTCACTTTGATCTTTTTCCACAATCGCAGCAGCAGCACCACCCACACTCATTTTCCAAGTGTGCAAGTGGGATAAAAGCAGCCGTGTGGGACTCAACGGTTCTGGGTGAACGTTCGTGCACAGGTTCCTCGATGAAAGTGTTTCACTTTCTGCTCGTGAGTTTAATTATCATTGATCTGTGTGGTTGTGTTGATGAGTACACAGATTTTCTTTAAAAACAAAACACACACAAATTGAACAGGGAACATCACCAAAGATACAATTAGATTTGCTCTTGTTGATGAGGAAAGTCTTTTGGCTGGATGTAAATGGAATAGTCACTCACAGTAGTACAGCACAAATAAAGCTAAAATAACCAAAATCACCATATGACGAGATGCAATACCCAAATCGAAAAACACTGCAATTATTTCATGTGTGACAAAGAAACTGCACGTATTCACTGGTCCAAAAAAATGTAAAATCATTATTAGATTTAGATTTTTTGTGTACAAGTTTTCAACCACATCATGCATCTCTCATAAAAATACACAAAAAATAGTAATAGTAATTTCTTTCCAGATATTATGGTTTTTACTGGCATTGAGTGACAAAAAAACATGTAGAAAATATAGTAAACACAGCAAACTACGGCTGAACAATGAATCAAATGTGGTTGTAACAGGGCAGGGAGGTCTTTGTGTTTCATTTACTGCCATTCATCTCCTCTTCCCTGGCGAACTCACAATGGGGTCATTGGCTTCATAAGCCTCCGTTCCCAGCTAAAAAAAAAAAAAAGGAGGAGGAAGAAGGAGGAGGAGGAGGATGAGAGAGGAGTGGAAAGTAGAGAGAGAGAGTCTGAATATAATGAGAAGGGAAGAAAGACATTCAGGGAAGAGAGAAAGAAAGAAGCCCTCCACCGCTCCGTGTGCCAGAGTCATTGTTGGTCAGCCCAGAGCAGCAGGACTGCCCACCACTTCAGCTGCTCCAACGCTGTTTACAGACCCTCAGCTTCTAAGTCCTGGGAAAAGCCACAAGCAAGGGACTTTTTCTACAGGAGACATAAGTGTTTTCCCTGAAAACTTGACTTTAAAAAAAATAAATTAAAAAAAATATCATTGAGGAGACAGGGATGCAGGAATTGTGGGCTGATGTTTGTGAACACAGCAGAGGCAGAGTTGGCCCCTCCTCCTCTGCTAAATACCAGTAACAAACAGTCTCTGATAATGAACATATGGAGCTTTTCCACTACCCAGTTCCAGCTCGACACGGCACGTTTTTTTTTTTTTGTTTTTTTTTCCATTAGCGATGGTACCTGGTACTTTTTTGGAGCGAGCTGAACCGATTGCCAGCCACTGACTGGTCAGAGTGTCGGCACCGGACGAGTCATGAGTGCGACGTCTAACCGAACAATGCCGAACTGTAGACAAGTTAAAAGGGCGCGTTCATCTCCAACATTTATAGAGGAAATGTCTAAAATCTCAACATTCAAAAGAGGAGTCTGGTGTATTAAACGACTGCACTGCTGCATCACAACCCATGCAGCCTTACTTCAGTTCATGCAGGAAGTACTGAACAATTCTGTGATCAAATCTTTCACGGAGTCCAATGATTCAGTTACACCGAAAACAGCGCCAGTCAAGGCAGTTTCATGCAGCCGTGCTATGATGACTCCACCCACGTAGTGGAGGTACTATAGTGACGGAAAACCATACCAAACCATGTAGTGGTGAGCCGAGGCGAACCGTGCTGGATATAGGCCGTGGAAAAGAGCCATCACTAACACCTGAGCTACAGTCATGGAACTACGCTTTGAACGGCTTTTCACGGGCAGGGATGTTTGGGTCAGATTGGGTCAGTCACACTTCGTCATACCCAGACTTGGTAGATTGCATCATTCAAAGCTGGAGCTGTGCACTACAGACATGCTGGGCTGGTTGGTCAGAACCTACAGTAATTAATAGTAGTTCTTAGTAATGTAATGCCACATACACAGACATCTATATTATTGTAGGAACGTCACATTTGCTGTAGAAATGCAGAATACACACAGATACAGATTTGAGCTACTTCCACTAACCACTAAGAGAAAAAAGGTCACCTCCTCATCATCCATCATCACATCCTCTTCATCAGTGTTTACCAGGGCATAATCACCAGACCTAGATTCACCCTCATTCCAGAACAGATTTTGTTTTGCCTCAATAAACTAGCATTTTTTTTTTTTAGGTGTCTTTACTGACTAAGAGCTTCTGTAACCTGATCGTCCCATCGCCCAATCACTGTCAGGAGGATATAAACACTGCCGCTGCCAGGAAACATCCCGACTTAGAGCAAAACAAAGAGAAAACCGTGAATATGAGCAGAGGACAGCGTCTCTGCAGATAAGGATGATTGAAAGGGATTAATTTTGATTAATCTATACTTTGTTTCTCAGGGAAAATGCTGTAAACTCTACCTCTCTGATTCTAAATTAATCTCAACTGGTGTATCTAAGAAAAAAAAAAGAAGGTGCCATCACTGTGAGATTAATGAAGCAATAAAGTCACGAGTCAACACTGCCGACACTGAATGTGACGTGGTCAGTCGTTAAGACGATCAGGTTGAGGTGCATGTGGGTGGAAAAGGGAATAATTATCTAATCACCTCCCACTCACGCAGAAAAAACCCTGACAGTCAAACCTCGGCAAGGTTGAGATGTCAGGCGTAAATTACAGGAGCCACAGTGGCTGCGTGGCCAAGCTAATTTAAAAAGCACTTCTCCTGTTGGTGATGCGGTGTGGGCCACATTTTGCTGTGGTTCACACATAAATCAAACTGCGCAGCTACTGTATCAGGTGAGAATATATCGATTGTGGACAAGAGATGGAAGAGGATTTCATGAACAAAAAGGTAAAGAAGTCGCTGACAAACAGACATTTAAATCTACATTCTACTTTACTGTCTTTGCTGCAGTGACACTGTACATTTCACCATTAAAGGATTATCTTACCTTGTCTTATTAAGACCGTGAGTTAGTGCTAGTGAAGCGAGTCGACTGCAAACATGTTGGAAACAGAAAGAAGCGTCCACTAAAAAGTTCAGAAATGAATTCTACTCAAAATTGATAGGATAAACACTTCTTGTCCCCTCTCATCCCCTGCACTGCCGATGTAAACAAACAAACGTTCCCTCAGTCAGATCTAAAAGCATTTACATGACAGAGCCCAATTTAAAATAATGTTACATTGTTTCTGTTCATGAAGAGCAAACACATGCCGAATAATAACATAATAACACCAAATAAAATCACTAGAATTTATGCACTGCAGCTTTTGTAGAACATCGCCTTGGGCTCTATAGAAACATTTTTATGAAAAAGTTCACAAACCAATTAACTGAGAACACAACCTGCACATAAATCTATCATTAAAATAATCATTCAAGGCAACTCTAAACATGTAATGACTCCAAAGACAGTAGAACCAGTTGGTTCAGCATACAGTAAGTCTGCTGTGACACGTGGTCTGCACAGATCAGAGAACCACATTACATCCCATTTTCTTCACCAGCTCATCGTCCTCGGGGCTGCATCCAGCTGAAGCCAATCCCAGTTTACATGGGGCAAAAGGCACGGCACCTTCTGCAGAGGAAGCCGTTAAATCGTCAGGACTGAGATACATAAACTCACTGACGTTTGTGCATGAAAGCAAACCGAGCAAGTGTGAGAGAAAATGCCAATTTGGGATAGAAATGGTCCAGCAAGTGTGACCCAATTTGTAGCCAGGACCGTCTGACTGTAAGGTGACAATGGGCTACTGTGTGTCACCTGTGATACAAATGGTTATGGTAATCAGGGACTGGATCAGAGAGAGAGAAGGTGTTAGGGTGGCATGTAGAATTAGCAGTGATTAACTGGATATGGAAGGACAAAGGGAAAGAAAATTGAACTTTTCTTAGCTTCTTATGCTGGTTATAAAGATGGTAGTAGTATAAAGACTTAAAAACAACAAGAAAAATGATATCCCATGTGGTGTTTGCCAGTTTAACACCCTGTGTGTTTACATGCATGTTAAAAGTCAGATTTTAGTCGGACTAAGACAATAATATGGTTTTCTTACATCATGTAAACGCGCAAGTCTGGCTAAAATTGAGCTAGTCTTATTCAGACTAAAATACCTGGATAATGTGATTCATAATCCGATTACTCCGGCATATATATATATATATATATATATATATATATATATATATATATATATATATATAAGCTTAGTCGGACTAGAGTTGGACGTGGCATTCTGTGCATGCACCAGAATTTCCTCCCCTGTCTTTGACCCAGAAGGAGACGATGTATAGATTGCAGTACTGTTGTTGGAAAAGAATAAAACAACAGGATGGCGTTGGTGGAGAAACCCACTTTTGGACTGAGGAAGAGACAAGATTTTTATGCTTTAGAACCACAGCACGATCCATCTCGTCGTTTTATTTTCTATGGCGTATAGGTAAACAGGAAACTCATTCAATACGCACTAGCTTATAAAGAGATACGGCACCACCTACTGATCGATAAATCGATATTCTCTTTCCGCAATTATACTCATACTTCGCAAGTTGTCCGATTGCCTGTCTTAGTCAGACTATGGCCTTAGCTGGATTAAACTGTGCATGTAAACGTACTGACTGACACAGATAAGATACTGTTTTCAACAAAGTCTGATGGGTAAACATATGGGTTTGCATGATGCAGAGGCAAGGAATCAGTATATAACACACTCCTTCCCATCCAACAAACACCTTTAAGCACAAACTGTCACTTTGCCTTGACTATGACTAAAGCCTCTTCTTCACGGCCACACAGCGGGGAGGAAAAATAAATATGCTAATTCTCTAACACGGCGTTGGAGTGGAGAAATTAATCCATGCATGGGCGAGTGCTGACTGACACCCTTAATATCATCACATCAGGTGGCGTGGACTAAGTGATGTCCTCATGTAGAAATATGCAAACACTGTTGGGTATGTGCAGTGACAGAGACTGAGGTGCATCCAGCTCCTCCATCTCACAGTGACAGCTCTGTTTAACACATTTCTAAAGAGCTATTCTTACAAGGTGGTGATGTTCACACACACACACACACACACCACATAAGAGCTGCTATTAAGTGACCAGTTCCGCTCTTGTCACATTCATAAACACCAACCGAAAGGTTGGCGCCACCTTGTCGAACGATGCGACTTAACAGCCACTAAAATGATGCATCTGTAATGTACTGTCGTCAATAAAACAACCTCACGGTGCACTAGAGAAATGCACTGCCGTACAGCCGTTAAACTCACAGTCATAACTGAAACCATAACGTATGAGAGAGCATTAAAATAATAAAACATAGGATCTATACAAAAAAGTGTATGTTTGATTAAATCGCTTATACTAAAACACACAAAAAAAATCCATAGCTATTTATTTCATGTGTGTATTTATGACAAGTGAGGGGATCATGTTTCACACAGTGGCCACTTTAATGGACTCAGAGCTCTTTAGTATCACAGATAAAATGACTCAGATGGGATGACATCAGAGTTGTGTCTATGACTGTTCACTGGTGGAAATGTGATCAATGTGTTTGGAGGTTAAAGCTCAAAATGGAGGGAGATGGGGTTATGAACTGTGCAAACTGCAGAGCACCTTGCTCTTAAAGGGACAATTTAACAAATTGGAAAAAACAAAGCTCCAGACTTGCTTTTTTAGTATTAGTTGACTTTAACCCTCTTATGACCATGCCGCCTGGATTTATTTTGATTTTATGGCTGTAGAATTGTCCAAAAAAATTTGCCCCAGTTATTCAACGTCACAAACGCATGGCGCGCGGGTGAATCTTGTCTGTGATTGTTCTACCGTAATGACAAGTATATGGGCGCAAAGCTCTATTTCTATGATTTTCTGTGTCCACCCATCTGTCTTCTACCACTTTATCCTCCACATGAGGGTCGTGCGGGGTGCTGTGCCAATCTCAGCTGACATAAGGTGAAGGGGGGGGGGGTCGTCACACCCTGGATAGATCGCCAGTCCATAGTTTTTGAATTTTCGAGATATCACAAACGGTCTAGGAGTTAAGTATGCACGCCAAATCCTGTCGGCAACGAAAAATATTTGGATCTTCATGCATGGCTCTAATACTCCATCCTACTGGTTTATGTGGACTTATGTGGACAACTGTAAAGGTGCAGGTAAATGTTTGTCTTCAGTAGCGGCACAAACATAGTGTGTGTACACAAACACACACGCGCTCACATTAAATGGTGACATTGCGTCACTGGTTAGACCGACGGGAAATCCTGCCTGTCTAGCGGTGGTTATATGACGTATCTAGGGCGGCAAACAAACAAAATTGTGTTGACGTACAAGGGGGACTCAATCAGACCAATCAGCCGTTAGTCTGTGTGCAGGTGTCATCGGATGTCAATCATATTGGAGGGAAAAAAAGACAGAGTCTACTGGTGATGGTCAGTGCTGATCCTGTGTATGAGAAACTGTGGAAATGTTAGGTGCACCAGTGCAACCAAAGAACTCTAGAGGCCTGAAATTAAAATCTGTCACAGAAAATGCTCAGTCTGTCAAATCAGTCTGTGTATAATGCAGTTCTGTAGGGAATTTAGGAAACCTTGTCTTTGAGTGTGACCTGAAACAAAATCTTACACAGAAGGGACATATGTTATACTGTATATTGGAAATAATTCATATCTTCAAAATCTAAATGTCACATTTTTAGCAGTTAACATTCTGGATAGTGTCATTTGGTAATAATCCATCCTGATTTGAAACTACTGTGTAACGCAGTATATTTTGAACTAAAGCTTTATTTCAGCGCGACACCATCAAGATACAAAAGTTTCACATCAGCTGATACCAATAAATATCACCAAATTAAAGTTGGATTTTTGCTTCTGAGATGAATACAGAAACAACTGTAAATGGTGCATCTTTGTGTTTGCTCTCAACAACACATTTCCACAGAGCATAAAGATGATATTTCAGTAAATCACATTGGGATTTATTGCCCATTTCTAATTACACCCAGGAAAAACAACAGCTCAGTCACAACAACTTAACAGTCCAGTTTAATTGTCAGAGTTTCGCTTAACTTCAAATGATGGAAAGTTCGATTTCCCTGCAGAGCCTTTAAAACCGTCGTGAAAATTAGAGGTATACGTTTACTTTGCTGCTGCCGCTCAGCAATTCATTGTATCCCCCTTTTTCATTATTAACTTATGCCGAACAAAGGAGCACTTAACAACAACAACAAGGCCATAATCTACAGCCGACAAGGAGTTAAAACCTGCCCTTAAAAATAAGCACAGGGTGGAAGTGAGTGAAGCTGTGTGTGTGGGCTTTAAGTATATGTGTTTAACATTGTGTTATTTACACACCAGTGATTTCATGGACAGCAATATTGAGATTTTAACCGGATAACAGTCTGATTACTGCCCTATAAATAACTGCACTTACTGATTAGGTCACACTCACAATTAACATTCCTCTGATTAAGATAAGTGGAGTATTCCAATGTCAGTCGAGTGATGTAGACATCTGCAGTGTATTGTCTTAATAAGGTTATAATGACCTACTGGAGACGTAACAGCAGTGAATGTCACAAAGATGCAAGTCAGAGAGTATATACAATTACAATCATAATCAGGATTACGCTTCTCACGTGCCCTCTTACTAAAATGCAGATTTAATGTTGGATAGGGCTGCAGCTAACGATTATTGTACTTGTTTGGTCCATAAAATGTCAGAAAATGTTGGAAATGATGTTCTCTAATGTCTTGTTTTCTCCAGAAAACACAATTATTAAGTTATAATGATTTCTTTGTTATATGAATCAAAGAAACCAGAAAATACTGACATTTAAGATGAATTTAGTCATCGAATTATATTCAAATTATCGTTTTGGGCCTAGCATTGGATGCTATTCACTGTTACTTTGGGTACCGTTACCCGATGAGCGCTGATGTCGACGGTGCTGTTACCGGCATTGGACACAATCAAGATTGTGTACGAGACACAGACCTGCTCCGACCGAACCGCAGTGAAGAAAGTGAAGCGCTCAAAATTCTGGTTAAGTTTCACCGGTTTTTGCTTGTTTGAGCTTTCGCGCTTGGCTTTTAGACCGTGGTCGGAAAGCACAGGGGAGATTACTCCTCCAGGACAGAAGCTGTAGCTGCTTCAAGTCAACACAACTGACCCGCCGCCTCTAGCTCAACACACACAGAGACAGACAGAGACAGAGAGAGAGAGCGCTCCTAAAGGCACTGCACCACTCTCACAACACATCTTATCAAACATTCAGCTAAAGTGCATCACATTCATTTTGTTATGCCGGCAGAAACCCAAGACCAGTCAGTTTCATTATGCATAGTTTTTGTTTCTAATGAAGCAATCATATTTGTAGAAATTGCTATAAATCCCTTTATCGCAGACAACACGTATGCGCAAGTGCACTTTGCATTACCGTAGTTACGCGACGGTTTGTGCTATCAGAAAAAACTCCAACGGTTTCTGAAAAGCTGAGGAGTTGCTCGTCAAAGCCAACATGTGGTTATTATGGCAATTTCACTCGCGCTGTTGCAGGAAGCCGGGGAATCAGCGTCTTTGTCACCAGAGAGGAGAGAGTTGGAAAAAAGCCTGTACATAGTTTCCATTTTTTGGCCAGTTTTTGGACATTTGAGACAAAAACTCAAACAAATGTTAGTTTAAATATGTTTTATGCTGTTCAAATTTCAAATTCAACACGCAAAATCTGGTCATATTATGGTTAAAATAAGCAAAGAAAAATAGTCTGGACGGACATTTTAACGGGGATAACATAGGCAACTGTACCTGGTCTGAAGACATGGAAGTCCTGCTTCAGGGTTCAGCGGGTTCGTTACGTCAACATACATTACAGAGGTTGTAACAAACAATACAGTTTCCCAGCAAATCCAACACTGTGCTGCTTTCAGTCATTTCAAACATGTGATCGGGATATTCTCAGGATTGTGATATTGGTATCGTATCAGACATGAAAAAGTGGTATCAAGCCCTCTCTCGTAACATTACATTTCACAGTAAATGAAAAAAAAAAATGTCAAAAAATGTCACTTGCACTGCTGCACTGAGGTTTCTTGGGAGTATAAAAATGAGCGCTGATGTGCAACCATAGCCTAGAGGCTAGAAAAGGGAAGATGGGGGGGCAAAGCCAGGGCAAGAGATGAGCTTTTCACATCGGATCTGTGGAAGCATCAATAGAAGCTCCTGCAGTTCAACTAATACCGAGACTATGAATGTGTTAAATCGTGAGGAGCAAACACAGGCATCAGGCGGTGAATATAACCCCCCCCGCTGATTCTACAGGCCTAAAAGATGAGGAAAGTGGGTAAGAGGTAGGGTAGGGAACGAGCACTAAGGCAGCGAGATGGAGATCATTCACACTTCATCACCCTCATCCTCCCTCCCCCTCGCTCCCTCTCTCTCTCTCTCGTCTGCACACACCATCCCTCGCCACACACACACACACACACACACACACGGTGATAACTTATTATGGCAGACCACACTTGGGGTAATTGTGGCAAAGGAAGTAGATGAAAACAGGGGCGACACTGTGACCTGCATTTCTTTCAATCTTTTAAAACCAATTAGCCACAGAAAGCTCTTTACTGCCGGCTGTATTTGCTGCCTGCACCCTTATGTAGATTCCATAAGTGCAGATATTCCACAACATAATCACCGTTTTCCTGCCAGCGGGGCCTCCGCAGGGGTTTCAATCTCATTTGTACGCAATGGGGATAGACGGCGTAAGAAGGTGCGTCTTGGTGAATGCCGTCGACGCATTAAAAGCTTCAAACTGTAGTGCAAGTCTCTCTTTTCTTTTTTTCTTTTTTTTTTTTGCCATTTACGATGCTAAATTCTTGAAGAAAAAGTCGTCCTTTGTGGAAATACCTGTGGTACTTTCAAAAGCTCAGGGAGAGTAAATACACAAGGAAGGCAGTAACATAACAGCTTTTTTATTAAAACCACTGTAATCACAGGTTATAGTCAATGTAACTACTGACTGCCATCAGTTATGTTAATCTACTGTCAACACAAAACAGCACTGGTACTGGATTATCAGATACTAAGGTTTTGGCGCTTGTAGGAGAGGAAATATTGGATTGGTGTTTCAGACATTCACTCAAACCCAATTTGATCATTTCAGAGCCCACGTTTTGTGTCCTCTGGTTACGTTGATAATTACAAGCTTCTGTTTAGTTACTGCATATCATTACACGTTTTTCACCCATACAAACTGACTGCTGCTTCACAGAGACACTGGAGACACAAATAAGGACCTTGGTCAGTCCAATATGGTCTTATATATGGTCCTCCTTTTAAAAAAAAGCCTAATAACACAGTTATTCTATATCCACGAAGAACGAAATGTGACATCACTCAGTGACGCAGTTTTGCTTGGTTTTATCTTGTATTTTAAAATAAGCTTACATGATTTCTGAAGCAATGGAGAGCACTTATCAGGATGCCTTGCTCAGAGACACCCCAGCCCTTGACCTGTCCCGAGATTCAAACGAGTGACCCTCCGCTTACAAGCCCAATTCCTTTCCTATTGGTCATAGGCTGCCCATTGGCCAGTTTCTGCCCAATAAAGTAATGAATTGGCTCATGTCCGTACAAAATATTCTTTAAATATTTGGATGACAGCAAACCTTTCTTAACATCGTCTTCAGGAAGAATCTCTCCTGAGCAGCATTTACTGTGGTCCAAGCTCTGGCTCCTTTCTCACCACTGCTATTTTCCATTTGTCATTTAAAAGGAGTTTTGGGGGGGAGAATGACACAGCAGTAGCTAAAGCAGTGCTGTGTCCACTGTCATGCTGTAACAATGGCTTAACTGTTTTTAAAAAATGTAGCTCTCTGATATCTCTCAGATCACACAAAGTAACAGTGACAGAAAAAAACTACAACCCAGGCAATGACAAGTAGAATCAGTGAGAAAGAGGAAGGAGCTGAGAGTAGATAAGACCACTCACGTGACAGCTCCAGGGCTTTCACCGACACTGACACACACACACACACACACACACTTACCTACAGTTACAGTGGCTAACAAAGGATATCACTGCTGTGACCCCCTGCCCAGCTTCTGAGCAGCGTAGATGCTGTCATTTCTTAAATTGCCCGAGGATTCTGTGCCTCGAGGAAAAGAGGATATTAAGAGAGGCGTGAGGTTCAGCAGCACAGAAGGATGTGGCACTACATCCACTCGTGATGTCATGAGGTAAAGTCTGGTTCATGGTCCATTACGTTCTCATCTAATACTCATCTCTCAAGTGTAGTTTCTGTTTTACGCTATATGCAGCAGAGGAATCCTGCCCAAAAGCTCAGATATTATGAGCTCACTGTATGCAGATTTGCAGCCGGATAAAAATCAAGTTTCAAATCAGTAAAAAAAAAAAAAAATCAATAAATATCACAATAAAATGTCAGATAATGAAACATTATGTTTTGTGCCTGAGTGGAAGTTGAAGAAACCACTTAAATGTGGGTTTAAACGTGTTTTTTTATATATATATATATATATATATATATATAAATAAAAAAAAACATATATATATATACATATATATATATAAAAAAAACATATATATATATATATATATATATAAAAAAAACATATATATATATATATATATATATATATATATATATATATATATATATATATATATATATATATATATATATATATATATATATATATATATATATATATATATATATATATATATATATATATGTACCTGGGTGTTCACCTAAACAACAAACTGGACTGGTCTGACAACACTGACTCACTCTACAAGAGGGGTCAGTGCCGTCTATATCTCCTGCGGAGACTGCGTTCCTTTGGGGTGTGCAGGAAACTACTGAGGACATTCTATGACACTGTGGTCGCGTCAGTAGCCCTGTTTGCTGTGGTGTGTTGGGGGGGGGGGTGTTCTGTGCGGGACAAAAACAGACTGAACCGAATCATAAAGAAAGCCGGCTCGGTCTGTGGCTGTCCTTTGGACTCCATTCAGGTCATCCATGAGAGGAGGGCCCTGGCCAAACTTTCGGCCATCATGGACAACACCTCACACCCTCTACACAAGACTGTTGGGTCCTTATGCAGCTCCTTCAGTCAGAGACTGATACACCCTAAGTGCAGGACAGAGCGCCTCCGCATGTCATTTATTCCAACTGCAGTACGACTCTACAACAACAGTGTGTAGATATTATAACAATGTTTATGTCCCTGTTGTTATCATATTTCATATTTCATTTTTTGGTCTGCCATAACTACATGTTTACAATCATTGTACATTCTTGCACCTTATTACATATGTATATTTACATATGTATATTTATATTTACATTTATACTTATATTTATATATATATATATGTGAATAACTTCATACTTGCACTACTTACTTGTATATTGTTTGTTTTTATCTATTGTTGAGCTGCTGTAACGCCGTTTTCTCTCCACTGTGAGATAAATAAAGCTATCTAATCTAATCTAATCTAATGTATAGATACATTATTAAGCAAGTGATGATTCTAGCTCTTTACCTCCTGGTCACATGGTGCAGTTTAGCTTGGAGTTTTGGATGTATGGAGTCATTTTAAGGTTCACTTTTCTTCACTTTTAAATCCGTGTTGTGTTGTACAGTCAGTAGGAGGATTATCTCTGACAGCTCAGACAAGTCGAAGCGAGCCTCACACACAAACACTGATATCTCAGCCTGGCATTCATGTTAAAGTTAGTCTATTATTAGTATTAAAAAAAGAAACTCACTGATACTGTACTTTGTACTTACTCAAGTGTCAAGTCAAGTCACTTTTATTAATATTGCCCAACATCACAAACACAGTTTGCCTCAAAGAGCTTTGCATTCTGTACAGCAAGCGTCAACCTCTGTCCTGAGACCAAAACCCCCACAAACCCCCTTCTACAGGGAAAAATGGGAGTGTACTTGTATTTATATCTTTGTGAGGTCCAAAAAAAGTACAACAAATGTGGGGACATTTTGTCTGGGCCCCACATCTTTCAAGGGCTTTTTCAGGTTTAAGACCTGGTTTAAAGGTGAGACCCAGATTTGATCATTTTTAACAGTAAAAGTTACACACAAATGGAATTGAATGGCAATGTAACCAAATCTAGGCTATGCAGGAGTGAAAAAACAAAAAAGAATCTGCCTTTCTTTCACATCTGGAGTCAAATGACATCATAAAGAGACGAGTGCGTGTATCTGTCTGTCACAGGTTTGTTTCAAACTCAGGACCAGCTGAGCTAATAGAGATGATGCGTGTCCAAGTCTGTCCCTGGCCATAAATAATGCATTCTAAAACCAAAGCTGCGGGCCATACAAAATATGACCACGGGCCAGACCTTGGAGATTCCTGCCCTAACCCTAACCTAAACCCAATTAGAGCAGAAACAATTAATCGATGAATCGATTATTAATCAATTACTAAATTAATCGACAACTGTTTTAATAATTGATTAATCGGTTTGAAGCTTTTTTCATGATTAAAACAAGATTTCCAATCTTTTAAGCTTCTCAAATGTGAATATATTCTTAATTTCTTTGCTCTGGATAACAAATAAAGCATTAAAAGTTAATCATTTTGTTTGTGGACAAAACGAGAACATTGTCAAAACGAGAACATTGTCATTTCCAGGTTTGACGAACACAATCAACATTTTTTAAGATTTTCTGACATTTTATGGACCAAACGATTAATCAATTAATCGAGAAAATAATTGACGGATTAATCGATTATGAAAATAATCGTTAGTTGCCACTCTAAACCCAATTCTAACCCTAACTCCTGGGTTAAGGTTAGTTGTGATGGTTAAGGGTAAAGGGCTTGGGAATGCATTATGTCTGAGTGTTCTCACTAAGATATAAAAACGTGTGTGTGTGTGTGTGTGTGTGTGTGTGTGTGTGTGTGTGTGTGTGTCCTCACATGCAGCAGAAGAGTGGAGAAAAGAAAGAGGAATACAAACACACACTGACCTAAAATAAAAACATGGCCATTTACATTTTTACAGTTTTGTAAAAACAATACCTCTTGTTTTCTACAAGGACGTGTCAGTTTGAATTGGATTAAACTGCAATTTCATTCCAATGATTTGCTTTGTAACCATTGTTTTGGTACCTGTAACCCATATTTTCATATTGTCCACCACTTCATTTGTTTTAAATTCAGCTCGTTCTCAGATTTGTTCAGTAAAACCTCAGAAGCAGCTTAAGTAAGTAGTGATTCTGTCTCCTGAAGTTAAAGACCACGCAAGAAAGGAAAATGCATCGTCGCTGGGACGATACAGTACAAGAAGAAGAGGCACTTAATTCCGCGAGAATTGCTCCACCTTCATGACGCATAAATCACGGTTTCTCTGCAAAAACTTTGGGCTGCAAGATTTGTTTTTCCTCACAACTATTTAATGCAGATTTATTGCAAGGATCTCTCTCTCTCTCTGAGGGGAATAAAAACGCTTACAAACACAATCTCGCTCTCCCTGCTCCTCCCCATCCCACCCCAACAAACACACGCGCACGCTCACATCACATGCATATCAGCCCGGCTTAATCTAATCCATTAGTCATATTAAGCAGATGTGCTTGTTCATATGGACCAGACATTTTAATCTACCGGCAGCAGATGCCGAGTTCCACCCGACCAAAACCAAAATGCTAATGTATACAATTATACTGCTACATATTATTTATCATTATGACTCCACTTACTGTAGGTGGTGGGAATAACATCTAATTATAAATTCTCCCATGACGTGGCGGTGTCAAAGTGTGTGTGTGTGTGTGTGTGTGTTTCAGCAGCCAGCTGAGAGCCTGTGCTTGGCATCAGGCTTGAGGCAGCTGGTGTAATGACATTTTCACAGCGAGCGAAGGAACACTGTGTTATTTTCTTGAGCTCGCAGATTTTTTTTTTGTTCTTCTTCTTTTTTTCTAAAAGGGCTTGAGCAAACGCACCCACGTTCAAATCGATGTTCTCAATCTCAACAGAGGTCACTTGGCTGCGACAATCAGAACAAAAGATGGAGGGAAAACAGGCATTATTACTATTAACGTGGCGTTTAAAGGGAGCCAAAGTATTTGAAACACTGGAGTTTCAAAGTGTTGCCACGTTGGAATGGGTGTTTAATGCTGGTTGGCACCTGTAATGGTGCATTAATGCCTTGTTCTCGATTTAGTCACCAATTGATTCTTCTCCTTTGCGTTATATTCATTGTGTCATTACATTTTTCTTTCCTCATTTTCTCCGTCCGTCCGTCCGTTTTTTCTCATACACATATATGTGTATATATATATATGTTTATATATATACACACATATATACACATATGTGTATATATATATACATATATATACACGAACATGGTATTTTCTCATGATTTTAGTACTTCTGCTATGATGTGAAGGAAGACTATTTGAGTTACAGTGAGCATTAACTTTGGGGTAACACACAGATTGATTTCTGAGATTTTTTGTCATTATTATAATTATTAGTTTGTGTGTGTGTGTGTGTGTATTTACTTTATATGTGCTTGGTTGTACTGTTTATATTGTCGTCGTTGCTAATTGGACAAGATTAGCTGGTAAACTGAATAACCCATGGACTTATTCATGAATTAATTGAGTCTGTTATCATTGTTTGTGATTTGTTGTATGCACCCTACAACAACACAGTGACTAATGCGCCACTAAGGTAAATCGGAGACGATCATTTGTTCATAATTAACCAACTATTGTGTTTATTAACCCGTTCGACCACAAAATTGCAAACCCCCACCTTGCAGGACCAAACAATTTCCAATAACCTTTTTAGCAGCGGCGACTGAACGCCTCACAAGCTCATGTCGATACGACACACTGAGGCTAAGCCCAACAGTTTTAACTCTATAATGGCATCACGTGCGGCTCCTGTGGCGTTGTTTTCCATGGATGAGAGGCCCGAGAGTTAGCATCCAACTGTGTTCACTGCAGCAGTGTCTCGTGTGTGTGTGTGTGTGTGTGAGTGAGATACCTGAACACACACAAACACACGCACGCACGCACGCACATATACTGTATATAATAAAGATATGAAAACTACTGCCAGTGAAGATGAGGGGCATGACTGGCCAAATAGGTAATAAATAATAATAAGGCAGTTCTACTTGCCTTCTTCCTGTAAAGATGGATTCCAGTAGTCAAACAGAGTCAATAAATAGAGTCAATAAAAACAAACAAGGTGGACTGGATGGATATGGATTTGATGGATATGAAACATCTTCATATAGAATCCTGCCTGTGACCTTTACATGTGATCATCACACCTCAGGACATGGAGGGACAGGTCTCTTTCTCTTTTTAAATTATACTAATTTATATGATAATCACATGGATCAGCATTCACATCATCCTATACTGTACCACGACAGCCCCGTGACGTGAATCCATCTGCAACAGCTACACAGCAGTGACACGGCTGGCAGGAAGAAACTATTCCAAGACATTTCTGGTTAATCTAGCCCAAAGAAAGTGTGTTAATTATGACTGACAAGCAACCAAAAACTAATGTGGATACAGTGTAAATGAGGAAATCAATGAAATATTCACATTTAGGACTGCTCAGTAAACTGTCACTAATTTAACTTGGGACATTAAGCCGTCATCAGAACAAATCTAAATCAAATCTTAATCTCACCATTTAAAAATAACAACAAAAAAAAACTGCTAATCTACTAATGGTTTTAGTGACAATATTTTGGTTTCCTCTCTCCCCTGCAGCTGTGAGTGGATGATGGTAAGATCAATTTGGATAATTGTCGCATTTAACGCAGGAAAACATTATGGTACAATTTGAATAAAATAAGTACTTGCTATTAAACAAATTATTCTCTTTCTTTAGGGGAATTTCCCTTCATGTCACTGGCCTTCAGGGAATGTTTCATTCTGTTAATGTGAAACAGCCAATATCTCAACACCATTAGCCAACAAGATACACAGTAGCTTCAATCAAGAACTGTATATATACTATATTTTCAAGATACATTTTTCTCAGAAAAGAAAATGTTTTTATGTTCTTTCCACAGTTCAGATCAGTTGTCCATAAACCAGCTGTAGGACAGAAATCACAGCCGTTTCCCAAAGAGTTGCATTTCTGCCTCTGCTCAACTTGTGATGCATCTGTAATAAAAGTGCTTTCTCATGCAGGGTTTCATTTTTATTGTCTACAAAGTTTATGCAGTTGTACGTCTCAGTTGCACTGATATTACCAAATCAGATGAAGCATTAAAATGAAAGAGAAAGAGGTTCGACGCCCAAAGAAATGGCCCAGAAGTGGAAAAACCAAACCTTCAGCCACCGTAGAAGTGCGTAAACGCACAGGCTGCCAGTTTTACCAGTGCCCCACTGCAAATGCACACTAAGAGGTTCATTTTCTTAAAATGATATTACATGTCCTAGAAAACACAGAGCTGTGCAGTTCATACAGCGTGGTCATCAAGAAAAAAAGTGATAAAAATGGTTTATGTACCATTTATGGACTGATTTTAACGCCCATGGAAGCAATCACATATTTTCCCTATAATATTATTCCTTTAGTGGCCAAAGCAGCCAAGAAAAAACTACCTTTAGGGGGGAAAAGGTGTCTTTGTGTCATGTTTACTATATTTGAAATTAAAATTAACAACAGCCTTGTGGCTTGCAAAGGTAAAAACAAATAAAGAGCACTTCTTATTTCTCTCTTGCTCGCTGACATTTTCACCTGACATGAAGACACTGGTCCTCTCCCTTCTCCATCGCCATGTTCCTGCATCTGATGCACACACACAAGCACCAGCGCCTGGCTGCTTGTGTGTGTGTGTGTGCGTGTGTAGCCGTGTTTCTCTGTTGTTTGAAGCACCACCTGTCTCTAATGGTGTGCGTCTGTCTGCTCTCTTTCTTCCAGTTTCTCCGGCTGACATTTCAGCATCTGCCGTCTGTTTTGCCCATTAGTAAAGGAGACGTCCTCGCTTCATCACAGCACTCATGTTTCTCGAGTGATCTCTCTCAGGAAGAACAGACTGCGGCGGAGCCGAAACAAGGGGAAGTTTATAGAAAGTCAATTGGCCATTTGGAGTTAGGCATGAAGTAATAGCCTTCTTCCATAATAAAGTCGAGCTCAAAGGCAAATTTACCACACCGGAGGGGACATTTTGTAGTTTATTTAATGTGAAAAAAAAAAAAGTTTGACTAAGCCAAGTGTTCTTTGTCTAAATAATCCATATTCATTGATATCATGGCTAGAGCTTAAAAAAATGAATCGATGAATTGATTATTAATCGATGACTAAATGAATCGACAACTATTTTGATAATCGATTAATCAAGATTTCCGATTGTTTAAGCTTCTTGAATGTGAGTATGTTCTTAATTTCTTTGCTCTGGATAACAAAGAAATCATTAAAACAAGACATTTGTGAACATCATCATTTCCAGGTTTGACTTTGACGTACACCGCTCAACATTTGTAAAGGTTTTCAGATATTTTATGGACCAAACGATTAATCGAGAAAATAATCGACAGATTAATCGATTCTGAAAATAGTCGTTACTTGCAGCTCTAATCGTGGCGCCCTTTACACCTGGCATTAGAATAATGTTTGAAGTGATCAGAGAACGATCGGATAGCATTTACACCTGGTAGTAACAAGCTTCTTCATTGTGCTTTAACCCTTTAACACCTAAGCCTCATAATGTCAAAATTAAACTTGTTTTGCTTATTTTAACCACAAAAGGGCCAGAAAACGTCCTGTGAGTAAGTGATTTTGCCCATTTTTTCAGAATAACGTTCAATATCTGGCAGTTATTTACAATTTACTGCATGTGAAAATAGTGTATGAACAAATTTTTTTTTCTATTAAGACTCATTGGCTGCCAGCCATTTTCAGAGCAGTGGTCGAATTGACGTCTATAGCAGTCGATGGCAGTCAATGAGTTAAGATTTTGGATCTCTGGTCACAAAGACACTGATTCGCCAGCTTCCTATAACAACATGAGTGAAATTACCATCATAACCACACGTCTTGTCTTTGACGTGTAACTTCTCAGCTTCCAGAAACCATTGGCATTTTTCCGATAGCACAAACCGTTGCGTAAATACGGTAATGCAAAGTACGCTTATCCGATCATCATCACCCCCCCCCTTACGTCACCTGCCCCTGTATATTTACACCTGTACTTATAAGAGGTCAGGCTCTATCCGATTGCAATCCGATGACAGAGAACGCATTTTTAATGCCATGTGTAATATGCCAAGGACCCATTGTGATAAAGCTTTTTAAAAGTAAAAAAATGAAAACATTGCAGGGATGAGGTTGCCAGATTTTCCAAAAAACACTGGACTTACTGTATACCCAGTGTGTTCATGCACAAACACATGTAACATAACTGTGCCACCATCTGTTTTATTTCTATAAAACTTGAACTTGTTTGGTTTATTTTAGCGTGTCAGCACCAAGCGGAGTTGTTGGGGGTGAAAGTGTATCTGTGTTAGAGCAGCAATGGAAAATGATCACAGGAGATGACAATAAGAACTTTAGCTCGAGTTCCTCATGCTGTTTCTCTCTCCAGGAGAAAAGTATCCACACTTCATCTTCTTCTCTGTTCAAGATGATTTTGAGAGACATTCAAAGGCTTTTTTAGGTTTGGTATCATCGTCTTAATAATATAATACATCTCTTCACCTTTAAGAATACACACACCCGTCTTTCAACTGTGCTTTTCTCCCCCTTCAAATTAGGACATAATGATCCTGAACATAAATGAATTAAATCAATAAGCAATACCCCGAGCACAAAGTCACTCCCACTATTCATCAAACATAAAACATTGGGTTTGTGGTGAGACAGAAGACAAATATGAGCCAAAGAGAAAGAGCCATGGCTGTTAAGCTATGCATGAGCGGTGTAGGAGCTCTCAGACGATGACCTTGACTGATCACCTCCTCAGGAGCAGGAGCGGAGGAGAAAGAGCCAGCGTGCTTCTGCAGGAGTCAGCACTGCAGACCACGCAGGTGTAAAACCCTCAAAGAGCGTTCTTGTGAATTGAATTGAAAGTTTTTAAACTTGTTTGAGAACTTTTTGTTTGTTTGTAATAGTGCAATGCTCAGTGTGTTCTCGACCTCAAAAAACAAAACCAAGGTAGGAGTGAGGAGCAGCTGCAAGAAACAGTTTGGTCCAATGAAGTGAGATTTTTACAAGGAAAGAGTTTGAACAAATACATATAATTGACAATTCAAAAGTTATAAATGGAATCCAATGCACAATGAACACGAGGGGTATGTAAATACAGTGTAGAGCTGAAACAATTACTCGATTATTATTATATAATTTCGACAATCGATTCATCGGTTTGAGTGTTTTTGAGAAATTAAAACCAGTTTTCTGATTTTTTAGCTTCTTAAATGTGAATATGTTCTGGTTTCTTTGCTCCATATAACAAAGAAATGATTAAAACATATTTGGTATTTATCAATATAATTTTTTATGTTTTTGTAATGGTTAATAAATCAGTATGTTGAAGCTCTTGAAACAAAGCAATGATATTTTAAATGCTAAAATAGAAGAATAAAGAATTTTCAAACTGACTGTTTTACAAAAAAAATTAGAAAAATAGTACAGCACATGATCATTTCTTGACTAAAATGACAAATTATAGTTATTTATTAGTATTTCTGAACTGAAAAATTAGTTTTAGTGGTTGAATGTTATGCTTGATTAATTTCTGACCCAGTGAGCCGGCTCAACATTTGGGTATTAAAAGGTGAATTCAGTTTGTCATTTGCCAAATAAATAAACAACAACTTATTTTTTTTTAAAGATTTCTAAAATATGTATCTCCTCTTTCCTTTATAGCAGGTGGTCTAAGAGATGCGATAAGCACTGCATATATACATATAAACCATATGAATCATAATACACGCGTGTCATTCTCACACCTACTGTATATGCTAATCTTAGCCCCAGAATCCATCATCATTACGCCACCGTGTCCTGGGACTGCGGAGAGGAAAGGCCATGCGTGCACGTGTGACCTTTCTACTCAGCCCTGCAGGGGCATCTATAATAAGAAGTATCATAAATCGACAACAATTTTTTACCTGAATTGAGAGAGGGTACAGGGAAGGGTGTGCCGGAAAACGGCCTCCACCTCGAGGGTGAAAGGATTAAAAAAAAAAAAGTTGCAGAGTGGTGTGTCAGGCGCTATAATAGAGGTGAGAGTGTGTTAACTGTATGAGTAGATTATCAAAATGTAAGGTGTGCGGGAGGTGCAAAAGAGCACTTTTTTTTCTCTATAGCACATTTAAAAACAACCTCACTTGAACAAAGTCTCCAGACGGTAAAATAAAACCGTATATGCATAATAAAAAACGCGTTATCTTGCTCAACCAGCACTGAAAGCCTGTCTTGTATAAAGTACCTTAAAGGAATACTTGAGTAAAAAGTATGTTACCAGAAAATGACTTTGGTAGAAGTTAAAGTCACTTTTTTTATAACATCACTCAAGTCAAAAGTTTATCACATTTACTGTACTTACGTATCAAAAGTCATTTTCTGATATAAATTGTACTTAAAAATGTACAGACCATTACCGACTCTTCTTCTTCTGATTTTATTTGGTAGTAACGAGTAACAAAGCTAGTTAGGGGAAAAGTAAAAGAGGGAGTAAAAGTAAACGTTTCTAGCAATATAAATAACGAAGAAAAGTACAGATATGTGAATACTGTACTTAAGTACAGTAACAAAGTATTTGTACTTTGTTATATTACAAAACTGCTAAAAGCAGTTGAAACAATTACTCTATTAATCGATTCCTAAATTAAACGTCAACTGTGTTGACAATCGATTAACCGGTTTGAAGCTTTCTCCATGATTAAAACGAGATTTCTGATTGTTTCAGCTTCTTAAATGTGAATATTTTCTTCATTTCTTTGCTCCATATAACAAAGAAATCATTAAAAGTGAATCATTTTGGTTTGTGGACAATAACAAGACATTTGAGAACATCATCATTTCCCGGTTTGACAAACACGGATCAACATGTTTTAACGTTTTATGATAGGATTTTATGGACCAAACGATTACTCGATTATTCACGAAAATAACCGACAGATCGTTGGTTGCAGCTCAAGTCTGGGGCAGTCCTCACATGTAGGCCATGCCACGGGAAAGTCAAGTACAAGAGCAGCGGGACAGCTGACCTCGGAGCTGTGAGAATGAACCCCGATAGGAATAAACTCCAGGATCCATCGAGAAAAAATATTCAAAGATTTGCTCGAAATGGGGCAATCCTTCAAAAAAATAATTATTAACAGCCAGATGAACTCTGACCCCTGTCTTTTACAGATCATCTCTATGTCTTTAATCAACAGTTGCCTGGTTGTTTGAATTTTACTGAGCGCACAACCTACACTGACACATCCACTGACTGACACCCCAGGGTTAGTGTGTGTGTGTGTGTGTGTGTGTGTGTGTGTGTCCTAATCTCCACAAACTGATACCCTATGATTAAACTTGAAGGGATGCAATGTACGGTATGTGTGAGTCTAAGTGTGGGTGTGTATGTGCTGGAGATGGGGCGTTGGGGGTGAAGATTAACAATCATCATTAACACATGTCCATTAATCCTCATCACAAAGCCTGCTATTATTGCACGGGAAAGTTCATCTGTTTGTGCCTGAGCCGCTGTGTAACACACACACTCCCACTCACTGCGAGACACACACCAGGCTGCACATTATAATCACAATGGACCAAGTGATGCACCTTTGCTCCGCGTCTAAAATAAGCCACAATTTCAGTCACTAAGTGATTTAAGTATTGGGTGTGGGGACCGCGCACGTTAACACGGTTGAGTCATTCCAGAACTTGACTGAAACTGCACATAAAGTCACTCTGAAGAGAGCGAGAGCACACAAGGACGGATGTTTCTGAAAGAATTGCTGCTCTGTATTCACAGTGAACTGAAAGGACCTTTGGGTCCTGATTATTTAAAAGAGTTTAAAAGTTTGAAAATGTCACTCCTGGCATTTGGTTCTTATATCGGCTTCTTTTTAAATATAGTCTGACCTTTTTAAAACATTTGCCGTTATTTAGTTAATAAATGCTCCATTATATGGTCACTACAACAAGTTTCATAGAGATTTTTAAATGAAAACAATAGCCTGTAATTCGATGTCCACAGTAAAATCGGACAAAGAATAAAAAGAAGATCATTTGAAAGGAAATTTCAGCGTCACAGGCTGAACAGATTGACAGTGTCACCTGACCTAAATATTGCATGCTAATTTGCTATAAGAAAGCACTGTTTTGCATTAAAGAACAGCATTTGGTGTCCGACCTTTTAATGCCGAAAAATGTGACCTTACAAAGAACAACTGTCACAATTCAAACAGAAGTGTGAGTTACTGTTTATTAGAGCTGCAAAAGAACGACTATTTCCATAATCGATGAATCTGTTGATTATTTTTCAGATTGATCAAGAATTTATTTGGTCTGTAAAATCAGAAAATGTTGAAAAATGTGGATCGGGGGTGAACCAAACCTGGAAATGACGATGTTCTCAAATGTCGTGTTTTGTCCACAAACCAAAATGATTCAGTTTTAATGATTAATTTGTTATATAGAGCAAAGGAACGAGAAGAATTCACATTTAAGAGGCTGAAATATCAGATTATCTATTGCAAAAAAACACTTCAAAATCAAAATAGTTGACTATTAATTTAGTATTGGATTAATAATCAAATAAACTGTAGCCCTACTGATTATACACAACGCTACTTGTTGAAGTTTTGGCAATTTAATCAACTTTAATAAATGAATGATAACAACTACAATCAGTGGTGTAGTTCAAAGGGCTTTTTTTTTTTATAATAAAACCACCCTTGACATCACAGGACCAACATTACCACTCAGCAGAAGCATCTTAAGGGTGGGCCAAATGTTTATTTTTAAGCCTCCTCCAACGTTAATGCATTAATTATGTAACTGCATTCACATAATGATTCATAGCTTCAACTCCTTACCATGAAAAAAAAACAAAAAACAACTGCATGTGGTTGAAAAATACAGACTGCTTATATTTAGAAATAATGAGCAGATTAGCAGCGCTGTACCTAAAACTGTTAACCCCACTGGGAACATTCAGTCTGGCACAAAATGTTATATATTTAAGTCTACGACTACAAATAGTGGCTTTCCGCTCAAATGGTTTGGTTTAGATTCTGCTTGCTGCATTATGTCAGCTACGGGAAATCGATAAATAAGACATTAGAGTAATTAAGGTTATTTATGTTTGGCCTGAATCACCTGATTCCTGTAGGCTACTGTGATAGGAAAATCATTTTGTGAGACTCAGACAACATCCCAAAATGTCGTTCTGGGATGTTTGATGTTTGATCGTGTGTCCTAAACTTTTCCAGTCCGTTTTCTTGAAAGCAGTGATTTTGTGTCCCTATACTTGGTTTACTGCAGCCTTCTTATTTTAAAACAAAAATGTGTCCACCTTGGCCAAAAACACTTTACTTCATTTCTCCGTTACATTGCGACCTGTCCTTAGTCCTGTCCTTCCCATCCTTCCCCTGTTATCTTCGTCTCTCTGTCCGTCTCCGTCTCTCCCTCTTTTCTTGCCTTATTTGGTTTTCATTAAGTCTTAATCTACATTGGAGCTCCCGCGTGTCACATGGTGCCCGTTTGTGTAGGATTGATGTGTCACTCGTCTCCTCCCCGGCAGGGCCCTTATCAGTCCAGACAAACCACTAGGCCCCTAATGAAGGCCGCCTTTCTTTCCATGTTAATTCAACCTCATCTACATTGGAGTTCCACTCTGTGTCTTCCATCCACAGCGACCGGAGAATTGGCATGTAAGGTTGCGACGTGTAAGGATTCATTCAGAGCGCTAAGAAGACCGTACCTCGGGTAACTTTAAGAAAAGCGAATTTTCTCGAAATGTGCTGTCACAAATTTAATAGGCAATCTACCAAATGAAAATGATAGGGTGTAACCTGAAAGCATCGCCTGAGGACGCTCTGATCGCAGCTTTGATTGTTACACATTTTATTAATAAATATCAGAAGGTTTGCTACAGAGACACAAATGTTCACAGGCTTAAAGAACTCCGAGCAAAACCTGAAAGCAGCACACGGCCGCGGCTTATTTTCAGTGAATCAGCAGGAGTGTTTTTAACATGTGACACTCCGGAGGTCGCGTGGACGCTTTGAATGAGGGAGAGGGAGAGAGGGGGAGAGAGAGAGAGAGAGAGAGAGAGAGAGAGAGAGAGAGAGAGAGAGAGAGAGAGAGCGAGAGGATATAAAGACAGAATGGAGGAAAAAATGAATAATTAACACATGGACGAGAGGAGAATATTAAAAAGGTGGAGAGAGAGGCAAAGAGGAAACGCTGCGTTTGAGACGGCTGATCAGATTTGCCAGGCCACGCGTCTCTCCACCAGCTTTGCTCGTGTATGGTGACCAATGGCTGAAAGCTGGGATGTCCTAACAGTTGGGGACAAACTAAATGGTGTCCATTTTACGAGAGTCCCAGAAATCCCAGGAGATAGCAGAGGTGGATCACTACAATAAACCGCATTATGATAGGGCAAAAGAATATGGAGCAATGGAATCCAACAGGCAACTTACACTCACTAGCTTTAGTGTTTTGTTTATTTCAAATGCTTATATTATGCTGTCTTAGCGTTCTCCAGACGAGGAAGAGGAGGAGGAAAAGGTTACCAGACATTTGATGATGTCGGAAAATTGCAGGTCCACTCTAGATGTTTCCACACAAGCATCACTGGGGCGTCATAAGAGTCACTTACATTCAGTCCATCAAGTGTTCCGATATATATTACTCATTCTCCGTGGATTTAAAAAGTGAGTGAAGCGGCTCGAAGCGAGCACTGGCACCACAAATCTTTGGAGACGCTTTTCCTGCTGACAACTTAGTCACCAGAGGCCTTGAACACAAATGTGCATGGTTCACAAAATAAAAACTTTAACATATTATATAATTTCTTCGAATTTCCTCTACTAGACACGATACTTTACCATTCCAAACTGTACCATCCTGTACCAAATTGTACTGTACCATGATGGAAACATGACCATGACCTTTAACCTTGCCCGATCCTTAATCATTCCTTGAATCTGACATCCAAAATGCAAAGAGATCGCAATATCATGAACCAAGAAGGTGAAGAACGAGGCTGGGTTTTGTGCACAGAGAGCAGGATTACTATTGCAACGAAACATCATCAGTAGGCTAAAGCTAAACTGTCTCACGACGGTCTAACCCCAGCTCCCGTTCACCCATTATTAAGTGAACAATCCAAAACTCTGTGAATTCTGCTTCACAATGATAGGAAGAGCCGACATTGAAGGATCAGCAGCTGCCCACGTTCCTGTTAAACTGGACAGATGTCAAGATCCGTGCAACCTCCAACCAACGACAACGACATGAACTTACTAACTAACTAAGTAACCATTGGGTTAAGATTAATCCTAAGCCTAGAATACTAGCAGGATGCACTTTGTCAGTCATGTAGGAGTTGCTATGTAATTAGAGCTTCTTTTACCTGTATAAATATTTTAAACAGAGCAGTGACCAAGTTTTATCAAGTATCCAGAGTCAGACTCTTTTTCTTCACATAATTTAACTAAGAGAAGGTGCATGAAGCTTGAGGGGATGGGAGGAGCCGACAGGGATCTCATCTTGTTTAATGAGGTGACAACCACACAGTGAAGGATGAGTGTTTTCTCATCAGCAGTATAATTCAGGTTTGGGCCTGTTTAGATGGAGGTCAGCAGCCCCTTTAGTAATGGACTACATGGTCTGCTGGCTTTAGAGTGTCTGTGTGTGCGTGTGTGTGTGTGTGTGTATCTGTGTATTAGTGCGGCTACGCTTTCTGTATTAGCATGTGTGTGACAGACACAAGGGGCATAGGGGGCTCTTGATATCTTCACCGATGAATCTATTTAGCGGTACAATTACAGACACATGTATTTTCCATACTTGTAAGGACCACACAGAGGTGAATACACACACACACAGAGATAAAATGCATGGTAAATGAAGCCCAGTATGTAGTGTGTGTGAGTATAAACAGTATTTGTCACATGGATAATGTGGTTTTGTGTTTACGGTCCATTCTCCTGTGTGGAAATAGTCTAAATATGCAAATTGCTGTCTTGTATAATACTGTTCTAAGTGCAGTGTGTGTTATCTGTATATGATGAAAGTTGCTTTTCAGTTGTTTTTTTTTCTAAAACTGGGGACTCAGCTGCACACTATGCCCTTGCATTGCTTCACTGCATACACACTCACACTCTCATTGGGGATAATCAGCCATTTCCCCTACCTCAGCATGATATTGTGTGCATGTGTGTGTAAGTGGCACTCCACCGCCATGTGACAGATGGGCTCCCACAGTAGCGGTTCACATGGAGGGTGGCAGAAAGTCACGTTTGGATGCAATAACCTTCACACTTCCCGCGGGTTTGGATTGGAATTTGGACGGAGGAGCGGGTTCCCGTTGAACTGGACAGACTCAAGATCTGTGCAAGTGCATTGGCACCGCGCGCGCGCGGGTGTTGGAACACCGAACCAAGCCAAAGAGGCCACGGTGGGGCCAAAGCAAATCGAGCACTAAACCCACAAGCCTCTGCACACAATTTGTTTTTAATAGAATGTAAATTGGTTTGGTAAATTCAAATGCAACTGCCACAGCCTGAACCGCCAGAATTAACAATGAATGTGAATTATAAACTGAATTATAAATTGTGAAGTGAAGGAAGTGGAAACAGATGGCAGCCACAGAATGCAAGAGGGCACTGGGCGGACGGACACTCTCGTCTGTGCCGTTTCTGCTCACACTTGTGCTACCAGGCAGTTGCCTTTGTCAGATTTTGAAAAAGTCAGTCGATATGTGACGTGCTGCAGCGGCATCAAACCCTGGCTGACACAAACAAACCACATTGCAGCCTGAAACTGTGAGCCTTTGCATTTTAACTTACATCCATTACAACCTGGTGCATGTTCAAACTAAAACATTATGTCTCTATCTCTTCTCCCATTAAAAAAGGATCCTTTGCCTCCAGTTTTCTACCCCTTTTTTGTATTTCAGAGTGCTATTTTTTGATATTTATACGAAAATATCAAGAGAACATTTCCTGTGTGACATCCGTCTCCATTCTTTATTTCTTTTTCATTATCACCTTCGATTCAACACACTGTCTCTGGTCTAGCTCCCACACACATTCTCTGCCTCCCCCCTCCCTTTTCTTTTATCTCTTCTTCTCTCTCCATCTGATCCAATGTCACCGTGCTAATGACAAGTAGGAAAAGACAAAGGGAGGATCCGATCTGGGTCACAGAAGGCCATGAATTTCAAGTCTCCACTATACCCCAATAAAGAAGGAGGGTATCCGTGTCTAGCCAGCGCTCCTGTTCTCTTTAGCATCCAGCAGACAGACAGACAGACGGACACAGCAGAGACAGTCCGGAGGAAAAAAGTGCTCATCGGCCTCTTAGAACCATCATCCTTTTCAAAAACAGCAGGTGCTCCAAGACTGAGAGCACATAAATTCAATATCATACAGACACACACTGGGTCTGTTCCATCCACACCATCATCAACCCGTGTGTTCGCGTTTGTGTGTGACAGTGAAATTTACTTTCCCACCTTTTTCCAAACCTTGCAGTTGTCAGAAAGCAATTTACAAGAGACTTTGAAAGAGACAGCCTAGATAGTAAACAACCTTTAAAATTCTGTTTGCCTCGCTGTTGTTGTGTCTCTCACCTTTCCATTCATCCCCTTCCTCTGCTCCTGTAATCTACAGTAAGTAAAAAAAAGTTTAGGCTGCGGTTGATTGTTTTCATTTTTGTGACGATCAATAACGCAGTCTGTAAAATGCCATTCAAATGTACTTCACAGAGTTCCCAGAAGGTCAGGCGAAAGCCCTCAGATCTGAGTATTAGGGACGGGGATCGGTATTGGTCCGATACTAAAGTAAAGTAAAGTAAAATCCAATACAATCCAAAAACCCTAGATGTCGCTTGTTTCATTATGCACAGACTGTAAAACTGTAAATACAACATCTTGGGCTGTTTATTTCTTCTTTTTTGGGGGGGAAAAATATTTGTTACACAGTTGAAGACTTGACTCAGCACAAATGTGTTAACAGCTTCCTACGTTCATAAATGGTCTAAAAAGGACTGTATCACACAAATCCCGATCCTATCCTGTCCCTAATTTGTATAGAGTATCCTCAATAACAGATGCAATCACTTTTCTGACAGTAAAAGTGTATTTGTACTTACTGTATTTGGCAAATACTACACTTTACTCAAGAAACATTCAATATATTAATTAAATAAGTCAAATTGAAAAATGATTGAACAGCAGCAACACAGCACACAGCACACAATTAGCCGATCTTTAGGTCAGGCCTATTCAACTACCTCCCTTGGTTTCTCGACACAGTCCGATTCTTCCAACCTTGACTATAAAAACATCCAGAAAAGTTTTAAGTGTCTTGAACAGGCAGATGTCTGAATAACTTTATCCTTCAGCTGTGCACGACAGCGCATCAGTGCTGCTGCTGCACGGTGCAGGACTTTGTGTTGATACGCATGAGATTAAACTGTGAATGTGTTCAGTCCTCGGCAACCAGGTTATATTCACAGAATTGTACTGCGCTAATAATGTACAGTACGGCTGTCACTAAATCCCATGGACACCTGGACTCGCCTCACCGGCGCCGCCACCGTTTGAGCGCCATCGCTCTAATCAACAGCTCACAGCCCGAGAAATTTAAAACGAGAAAAGATGGGAGGTATAAAGAAAGACATCTCCACACTTTGCAGAGAACAATCAATACATTCAAAGAGAGTGGGACAGAAACGGGGAAGAAGTAAAAAAAGGAATTAAGAACTGTCACCAAATCTACAGAGAACAACAATAACAGAGAACGGGGGAGATTCAGGGAGCATGCAGCAGAAAAGAGGAAAATCTAATCATCTTTTCATTAACATGCCTCTTCGGTTAGCTGGTCTGAGTTGGAGAAAACAGATTATGTTCTTCGATCTCTCCCCGCGAACCCTGGTCAGGCATATAGTGTCGAAAAATATTCGGTGATGTTTTCGGATTAGCCTCGGTGCCGCATGCATGTGCGCGGGTCTGTTTATTACAAGGCCCTGGGATTCGGCTAATTTAACTGTTCCTAAACAATCACAACCGCCAAAATAAAACCATCACTCACGCGGGTGTTGATTACCGAGTACACCGCGCAGTCTGAGGGAAATGAGCATAGTTTGTCAATATAAATATTTTAGCACATATTCGGCTCTGTGTAGGCACATTGAGAAACAACACGCACATTATGAAGACAACACAAACGCTATCTTTTTTTATTGATCTGAAGCCAAGTAAAGCTTCCTGGATTAGGATGAAGATGAGGAGGGCAGTTAAACTAAAGCAAAAAGATGTGTTTGGGTAGCATTTGAACATAAAAACCAGAATACTGGTCAGGTTTTGGGTCTCTCCGGCTTGGTTAGGACAGAAAAACATTTGTGTGTATGTGTGTCCATATTCTCTTCCATTTCTTGCCCCATATGTCTCGTCCTTACTCGTCAATGGCTGCTTTATTCCATTAGTACAGAAGTCCGGGGTCTGTGGGGTGAACTGGAATTGGACAGGCTCTTCCATTTCAGACTGTGGGGTCACTGGCTTTGCAGTCCCTCACAGCTAATGACCAAATCTGGAATCTCTCTCTCTCTCTCTCTCTCTCACTCACACACACATACATAGAGAACAGGATACTCTTTATCATCAGGACACCTCAGAAGCATATGTAGCCACACACACACACACACACACACACACACACACACATAGAGGGACTCATTAGTCGACATACCAATTTATAGTCTCTCCATCATGCTGACACTAACAGCAGGCAACAGTCACCAGCACCACACACAAAGACACACACACAAATTAGCCTTTGGCACGTAGCACGTAGCATGCAACTCTACAGCATTTTTCTTTTTTAAATCATCAACCCCGTAATTAGGCAGTGATATTAGCCATATATCGAACTATTCAAGTCTCTTTCACACACACACACACACATACAGAGAGTTTATGTAATTACAGAGTGCAGCAAACAGCCCCATTAATCAGTTTAATCAATGATTTGATCCATTTCTAAAGCTGTACAAATGTTCAATCGATCATAGGCAGTGGCTGCGAATAAGTGGTGGAGTTGCTAAACAAGAGAAGGTATACACACACACATACACACACACACTATAGCCTCACACAGAGTTCACATTGCAAACCTATAGAAACAACTGTGCCTTTAGCCCTCTCCTCACCCCACCAGAGACACAATCATGACACTTCCACACCTGAACGGCTTTACCTCCTTGGCAGTTCCTGTACTTGATTAAAAAGTATTCACCAGGAGGAAAGGGCTCAGACAGAGAAGGATTTGAAACGGAAGGGAAAGGAACAACGCACAATTGTGATTTTGGCAAACCAAGCCAGGAGCTACCTGCAGCCAGATATGCAGACTGTCTCCTACATATGGATAATTGTGTATGCAAAGCTAAGCTGTATGACATGAACTAAATCAGGTCACGAAGACAGAGGTTCCCCCCCCCCCTGAAACACAGGACAGGAATATATACTCGACATTAAAATGCAAAACACATCATCTGATGCTTAAAACCGCTGCTGTCTACAGTAGAGAGTATGTATAATAAATGTGGCTATAAATGCAAAAAAAGCACGGGAATACTTAGAACGTAGTAAAGAAGAGATGTGATGCGTGTGAGAATAGGATGTAAGAACACATGTGACCTACATGTACTGTAAAACACATCTCACATCTCTTGCTGCGCGGCAGAACATGGTGCTCGCACACACATACACAACCCACACCTACGTGTTTCTAAACCACAATGCTGTCAACATTCTATAGATTTAGAAGGCCAATTAAATGAAACATGAGCGCATGCACATGATTAAAGATTTATCAGCCCTAGGTCCCTGCATCCTCTCTTCCTTTTCACACACACACATAAAATACTGATACATACATGTACCTTCTGTTACAGTGTCCACATGGGGATGCAGAACAAAATGCATTGATCTCATAAAAAAAAAAAAAAAAAACACCCTGACTGTACACATACCCCCACCACACACAAACACAAGCAACAGAAATCCTGTTACTCCCAAACACATGCTGGTGTAATTTAATAAGTGACGTATAAATGTTCATTGAAATCAATTAGCCAAGGGCTGCTAACTTCTCCAAAACACATCTCCATAGACTCCGGAGACTTCAGCGCTAATGTGATGAGTTACATGTACATGTACGGACATAAACACACACAATTATGGAGCTCACCCATTTTCACGACTTTAAATTACATATGAATACACAGCCACGCAGGGTTTGCAACATTGAATAAAAGGAGCGCTTCGTACGGCAGCGTATGTCAGTGTTTTGGGGATAAACATTACAGATAACTTACTTTTTGTAAAAAAAAAAAAAAAAAACTCCACCATGGAAGAGGAAACGTTTGAACAACATTCATTCATTCATTCATTCATTCTCTACAGTTGTATTCTCCACATGAGATAAATCCCAGGTGACATGAGGTAAAAGGCAGGGAACACCCTTATTTTTACTCAGCCACACCTCGTTTGTCAGTTGACAGAGAACGTGTGTGATGTCTGGATTATTGGACAAGTGCAAGAGTCTGTTGATGATTAAAAGGTCAACGTGTACGTCAAAGTACAGTCGGAAAAATAAAAAAACTTGAGACACTTTAAAGCTCGGCAAAACAAACGTGCTTGTCGCCACGTACACACAATAGGACTCTTACTTGGACTTAAATGATCTCATGAGTCACCTAATGAGTTGGATGACAGTTAAAGGAAGTCAATGTTGTGTTTCTACAGAAGTGAATAGAATTAAATATGGAAACAGTGAATTTAGGAAGGGCGTTTTAAGCAGATGTTGGCAACACAGTTACCCATATTTATCCAGTGAGAGCTGAGCTCATTGTTATGTCAAAGACCAGGATCTTTTTTCTGGACTAAAACAAAAGACAACTTATCCTTATATGCTGTTACTAATACTAGGCAAATGTCAGATCACAGATCAGATTATTACACACTATAACCTGTTCAAATAGCCTCTCAATCCAAAAGGGTTATAGCCTCATGGAAGAGAGAGAGATGTGTGAGGAAAAAGTAAGACCTGTGAGGCTGCCCACTTTCATTACAACTCACCGCTTTCCCTCATAGTCAGGAGGATCAATATTTTCACTGAAAGAAAAAGGATATTTTCTTTTCCAACAAAATAGCCTTTAACTGTTCCCATTTGGGGAATGAGAGGTGGTCCTTCATTTGTCCAAATCAAATTGATCAAATCATGTTTAGATATAGACGGTGTACTTTATTCTATTTTTTATCATATGTCAATTATTCACGCCTCCATTGTCAAACATTGAGAAGGTTACCAAAACAATCAATCCAAACGTCCCACTTTTTGGCAACCTTCCATCACGCTATACATGTATACAGATGCAGCTGCGTAAACGGCTACGATTGATATATCTGGCCCACACAGATATGAGAGATGTACCATTCCAGACCCAACTGTAGCGAGCTGAACTGCACTATTCTGCTTGGTGGAAACTGGGCAGTAAAGGCCATATAACAGGCTCTTTTGTCCTTAGTTTTTAACTTTGGTCGGTACATGAAATTAAGATCATTTTAATGACTGTGGCGGTTGAGCACAGCAGGCAGTGCAAAGTAGAAATTCATGAGCAGCAAGTCATTAAAAAATACTTGCAGATGTGCCCCCCCACTGCCGTTTGTTCTGGATGAAGAGACTCCTCTTACGTTTATGGATATCTCTATGATGTCAAAGTCAGCGATTCACTCTTCTTCCCCAAACAAAACAGAACTGTGGCGCAGCGGTTAGCATTGTTGCCTGCCAGCGAGGATGTCACCAGGTCAGATCCCGCTTCAACCAAGGCCTTTCTGTGTGGGGTTAGCATGTTCTCCTCTTGTGCGCGTGGCTTTTCTCAGGGTTCTCCGGTTTCCTCCCACAGTCCAGACAAAAGGAAACTTAGCGATGAGGTAAATTGGACACTTGACCGTAGGTGTGAATGGTTGTTTGTCTCTGTTTGTTGGCCCTGCGGTGGACTGGCCACTTGTCCAGGGTGCAGCCTGACTTTAAACCTTATGTCTATGCATACACGTTTGCGTGTTGCACCATTATCTCGGAAGCCCGGTCTACAATGTTTAAGCCAATTATATCAAACCTCTAAGTCCTATGTCCAATGCAAACGAACTACATCAACTGCAGGAGCAGATTTTAAAAAAAAGGCTGTAGGATACACTCTTCCTCACGGACACATTTACAAAGGGATGAGCAAAAAAGTGACCACTGAATCCTAAAGATAATGGAGATATTGCATGCAAGGTCACAGCACTATTCATTAAGCTCGGACACACAGAACCAACTGTCAATGTATCTATTTGAGAGTGATGTGTCTGTGAGACGGACACAGAGAAAGGGAGGGAAAGGGGGCCTCTCAGGCCCCATTGAGAAGGTGTCACTTTGCTTCCAAACATTCAAGCGGCACTGCTTCCAATGATCAATAATAGAGTGTGGGGGTGGAGAGCAATGGACACAGAGAGACAGATTTCTCATTGGTTAAACACACTGTGAGCACAGGAGAATCTGCTCTCTTTCTCTCCACATTTGGCTCCTCCTCTCAGTTTAACATTTTAAAAGTTCAGCGCAACATCAGCAACAGAATCACCACAGCCTGAATCCTGCTCACACCTAACCGATTCCCTGTTTCATCACCACTTGAAAAAAAAGAGAAGAGACAGTCTGACGATACGAATCGTCCTAGACAAACCAACACTTCTTCAGTCAAGAGACGGAGGAGATGCAGTACAATTTAGAGCAGCCGGGCAGAAACTAATAAAAGAAAAAGTAGAATGAAAAAATTAAACAGAGAACAGCAAAGTAGAGAGTGCAAATAGCTAAAAAATAAGAACAACTTTTGACATTCAGAACTCAAATCTCACGGTGAGCCCAAAAGGCTGGTATTAGCAGCCATGTTTTATTCATCAGTGTTCAAAGTTGTCATCTCACACACACACACACCACTCTCTGAGTGCATACACCAGGCCACAGAACGCAAGGTGAAAAACAGGATTACAGGATATGTAAATTATAAAATGGAGGCACATGAAGACATTCAGTTAATCTGAGCTGGGGATTAGCGCGTGATACCCTGTCAGACACGGTTGGGTCATGGAACAACAAACAACAGCACAACATCACAACAAAACAAGTGTATAGTGAAACGCAAGAGTGAGACATGCCGAAACATATATTACACGTGCTCAAGGTGTGGAAATAGGATTGGTGGTGTTATGAAAGTTTGACTTTGAACAATGCGTGACTTTGCAGCAGAGCAGAAAACATTAAAAAATGAAAAAAGCTCATTCTGACAGAGAAGACAGATGTGCCAGTACTGTATACATGAGACAGGTATGGAAAAACAGCAGTGAGAGAACAAGAAATAACAAACTAACTATCATTTTTCAGATGCTCATGCTCCACCATGAGCTACATATTGATAGCCTGGGAACAGTCAGCTCTGCACATGAAGAAACTGTACAGCAGTCGGATGTTAGCCCTATCATTGTGGCCAGCTAGCACTGTAGTTAGCTAGCAAGATAAATAGCTACTTTAACAGCTAATGGTATTTAAAGATTAGCATCCAGGAACATTGTTAATGCTAATCAAGAACATTTAATAAACATGATTATATAATTACTGTAGATCTCTGGACACCATGTGACTGAGTTAGGTCAATTGGAACGGTTAAGTTCTGTACAGCACAGTACGTTTTTTTTTTTTTTTTGCGTTTCCATTAGCAATACGTAGTACCAAAATAACTGGCCCCCAACAAGTTACCTCAACCCAACCGTTCCATTTTTGGCACCCTTGCCTTGGGGTACCAGAGTTAATTGTACAGTACAGTCCAGGTGGAGCTATACTGTTCCAAACCCAACTGAACCGTGATGGAAACACGGCTTAAAATGCGGCAAAAATGAACAGGACCAGTGCTGGATCCAACCTGTTAGAATTCACTACGCACTCCATCAACCAATAAGACAGACTGAATAGATCTGATCCTTTGGAAACATCTTCAAGTTCCTGATTTACTTCCCTTAATCTTACTCCAGAGTGTTACTGAACGTTTACAAGAGCCTGGGGAAACTTTGTGACAAACACTGAACTCTGGAGTTTACCGGCTAAAGACAGCGTTGTCGTTACTGGAAGGGCAAGTACTGCATTAGCATAATGTTAGCGTTAGCAACAGGCAGTGTAATGTAAATAATGCTATTTAAAATTCTGTTGAGACTTGTATGTCAGTAAGGCTGAGTCCGTTGCTTGTTAGTTCCCATCACTTTGTGTTCTTCTGCTACAAACTTCCCTTTAGACAAATTGTGTGACTTCAGCTACCAAAGCTCTATTGCTAAGTGGAGCTGTTTCATGGCATTACTATGAGCTTCTTTCTAACTACATTCATTCTCACATTTGCCATATTTTGTTATGCATATTTGTTTTTGGCTTTTTTACAGAACATTGGGCAAATTGGGCAAATTACAGCAAATTGCAACCAGTATTAAATCAGTAGCAGTTCCTTTATTGGTTAGTACCAACGTATCACTGAGTATCTGGACAAACAGTGCCACTATCGATATTTATGTTACGCTCGTACTGACTTTGTGCTAGAATGTTCGAATGTGTGAAGGTGCAAAAAGCATTTCTGCTTGTGTCGTTGTAGCTCTCCCACCTTTGCATTGAGTTGTCCTCCAGCAAACACATTTTTCAACATCAATAATTATAACCTTCTATTACTTTCCTCCTACATTCATCAAGCCAGAGGAAGTTATGTTATGTTCAGGGTCAGGTGCAAAGAGGAAAAAAACAGAACACTCTGTGATACTAGGACAATGCTGTCATCCCTGACCATCCGTCTGCTGCACTCTCGCTGTTGAGAGTGACAAAGTGGATGTGAGTGCTGGTGTATTAGCACTTTCTCCGGTAGTTTAAAAGTTATTCAAAAAAAAAAAAATCACACTCTGACACTCTCAAAGCACAAACTGCAACCATCTACTGGAAGCCCACGTGTCTGCTTTTCCAGACAATTATTACTGACAATCAGCCATAAATAATTTGGGCAGAGCAAAATGAGATTGTCACAAACTATCAATGCACACAGGCTTAAAAAGAAAATAATATGGACACCATATGAAATGAATACGCCGCCATGAACACAAGAGCGAGGCTGACAGTGTCGTAGATGTCAGACGGTTCCTGCACTTTCATCTCCGATCATCTCTTTTTTCTACAAGTGTCCACCTCTGTGGGTCAACCCATAACCTGCAGTCCAGGTCGAAACAAAGCAGCGTTCTGACTGAGCTATAACAGAACCATAGGCAGCCTAAACCACATCACATCATTCAGTACACAGACTACAATTTAGTAAGCATTAGGTGGTTTGCAGGTCAAGTTTGGTTCAGACAGTTGATTAAAGGATATTTTTTGCCACGCAGATTAGTAATTAAAACACCCTGACCCGCATGGACCGCTTAATAACACACTGGAGCTCTGCAGCTGGGTTATCGGGAGTGAATGTTCGGGGGGGGGGGGGGGGGGGGGCGAACACCTTTTCTGCTCATAAATATGCTCTTATTATAGAAGACACAGTGAGTAAAAAAAAAAAAGGAGACAGATGCAGGGGAAGTGACAGCAGCTGTGTGTCAACATACACAAAGCATAATGAGTGGGTGCATTCTCGTGCTGAGACACTCGCTAACTAGATTATACCGTATGTATGTAGATCGACAGGACGGACTGCCTTGTTATTCACACACACAGTTTTTGCTTCCTCTTTGTACTCGGTGGGTTTTTACTGCGTGTCATGTCGCTTACTTCAAAATACAGACAGACACACAGAAAGTGGAAGGCAGCAGATAAAGAGAGGTAGACGGGTGGACAAAAATAAGTAAGACAGAACTAATACATGAACACGGGAGAAAAAGGTTGGAAGGCAAAGACGGAAAGCAAGAGCAAATGCCTCGGGTCAGCACTGACCTCAGCTAAATTTACCATGCTGATGTTTTGCACCAATGCACTCGACACCTTTTCAGCACAGCAGGTATTGTTAACTCACACAGCATGGCACAGCTTCTTCCAAAGATAATGCCCCAGTGCATTTTGGCTGTCAGGACAACAAAGTTGCATGTGACAGATGCGGCCAGCTGGCAGTCTTAGCCTTTAATGTATCAAAGGGTAAAAGAGGGTCAGAGGAGAAGGGTGGTGTTTATTTAATTTTATCGGTGTGTATTAAGGCTGATACAGCATGAAATATTTTTGGAAATATTCCAGATGAGCAACCAGTGAATCTCACAATACAGAGTGCAGTGGCTGGGTTTGCCCTCAGCGTTTACTGGAGCCTCAGAGCTGGCAGAAGTTCTCATTTCTTAACTCTGAATGTGTGAATCTCCTGCTGTCATTTGACATACTGTGGTGTAAGAGTCAGCACGGGATACTGAGGAGAATAAAATATTAGGATATTTGTGGTATTTGTGCCTATGTAGGCGAGAACCACTACTGGTTCTATATATATATATTCCCACCAGTAGTGGTTCTCAAATGTATATTTAATGCCTCATTATCAATGGGGAAACTGTACGCTAACCAAAACCGAGCACGTTTGAATTAATTTCTTCTCCCGGAAAATCTGGACTAACATAGAAGTTGTGTCTACAACTTTAAACTTTAATGTCTCTGTCTCTCCATTCTCTCCACACTTAAAGCCAATCAGATGAAGCACATGCATATGCGTACACGTGGAGTCCCACAGAGCTCCAGTGGCCACAGAGCACAGCGGTGCGTCTTCTTCTAAGAGGCAGAAACAGCACAGAGTACAAATACTAATAAGATGAATGTGAGCATCGACCATCTTGTCTTTTAAGAACAGAAACGTTGTTTTAATAAATCCAAATGGTGCCACTCAGTCTTGCTCCTGCATGCTCAGTGTGTGTGTGTGTGTTCCTATGTGTGTGTAATCAATTCAACTTGTGGTTTCACTTGACCTCATACTCACATTTAATGTGAACCTATAGCTTTCCTACGGAGAACAGTGTGTGTGTGTGTGTGTGTGTGTGTGTGTGTGTCAGCAGGTGACCAAAATGTGTTTGGCGAGCCTATCAGTACAATGCCTTTTGTGCTTGGAGCGCTTCTCAGTCTCTTATTACGGTGTCATGTGCACGCACACACGCACGCACACACACATACACACACACAGCCGTGGCGTGAAATATGTTGTGATGTCTCCCCTGTGGGGAACTGGTCTGAGACTGCAGAGGAGAAGCTCCCCTTCTCAGACTGGCTAAGACTCATTGTCCTGCTGTGATGTGAGACGTGCACACACACACACACACACAACTTTGTGAAGCTATTCTTCTTAGGACACTGCACTGACTGCCTGAAAAAAAAAAAGCCTCATCTCTCACCTTAACCATATCCAGTTAATGCTTAACCCAAACCTTAACCTAACCACACTTCATATCTGAAGTCTAAATTTAACCAGCCTCATTAAGATCAGGTTTTGGTCTCTGAGGACTACTGGTCCTGACAAGACCAGTAAACCAGAAAAAGAGGTACCAAAGCACACATTTTCTTCCCACCCTTAACATTCTCTTTCATTCCCCTTGACTGTGTTTTCAAACATGACACACTTTGCCTTCAGGGTGTAGTGAGTGGTTAGGATTCAGAATTTGACGCCGTCCTTTGACATGATATAGTTTTAGCAAGTCATTATTACGCATAATTAGGACTAATGCTATTTTGTAAAGGGAGGAGGGAAAAAAAACTTCTATAAAAGAAACAAAACCACAGTTAAACAACTATCAAATCTAACGGCATTGCCGTGGATTAACTTGTTGAGTAAGTGAAGCTGCATGAATAATCATCACAGGTGACGCCACTGTAATGAGCCTCTGAATAAATTATAGATATACACATATATATATACACATACATACACATATATACATACATATATATAAATATATACACACATATACAAAATATAGGACAAAAGATTACTATTTGCAGCGTGACAAATTGTAATATGCAAATCTTATGCAAAGTTCACACTCAAAGCATTAAACACAAGAGCTGAGTGAGCATAAGCCCTACCAGGGGTTGCTGTGTGTACTGCTAATAAACATTGAGTAGATAATGGAAAAATATATATATTCATTATGTTGGGTAAAGGACAAATCCTGAAAGGCTATTGATGTAGCACTTATGATACCGACACCTCTGACTGACTAAGGTTTTGTCAAAGAAGAACATAGCAACCAAACCCATCACAGTCTGAATAAATTCCCATGGCACGTATTTATATCCTGCAGTTTGGGAGCAGCCATTTGGAGAGTGATGCGAGAGAGGGAGAAGCAACATGTGATGTCAAACATGACATGATTTTACCGCGGCACTTTGGATTAGGCGTGTTTAAATCCACTTAAATCTGCTGTAAAATAATAAGGCCTTGACTGTATATTCCACAACTGAAATGTAGGTCACACAGAGCTGGGCAGAGGTGAGAAGAGTTTTCCCAATATGTACACATAGTACATATAATATTAAGGGTAGTATTGCGATCACTGTAAAGATGGGACACACACACACGCACACATGTACTACCACTTAACCGTCTCCCAGGGCAACAAGAGCGGGGTCTTCTAACAAGAGGCACGATGAAAATGAAGAGTCGGAAAGAATGAATGAAAGGAGAGATAAGGCACGAAATATAAATCAATCTAGCAGACTCGATGCAATATAGCAGCTAGAGGGAGAACCCCTACTGTATGCATGTGTGTGTGTGTGTGATGGCATAGATAATGTAGATAATAAAAGCTCACAGTCATAGCTTACAAATTATGTGCAAATCATTGCCCCAACAGACTGCAGAGGCATGACGGTAGACAGTGTAACAAGAGGTCTGGGTGATATGGTCGTACAAGGTCGAGTGTTTCACTTGAAGTTCACAGGAGTCCTCGGGAAATCAGGTATTGTAGATAATGGGTAGAATTTGAGGTACAAATTTGTTCAGTTTGTTTTTTTTGTACTGAAATAATGTTATCATTGTGTTCTTTGGAAGGAGCTAATTTTGTTTTCTTAAATTGTCTGAAACCCATGGTAATTAAGCTAAGACATTATACAAAAACCAGTATCACACGAGAAGTTCAACCACATAAATGTTGTATTTATATAATGGTTTTCTAGTCTTGATGACCACTCAAAGCTGCTTTATACTACAGTTTTCCCATTCACCTATTCACACTATCTATATAGAACATTTTCTATTACTCATCTTTCATGTGTCAGTAGTAGAGCTGAAACAATTACTCGATTACTAAATTATCAACTATTCTGATAATCGATTCATCGGTTTGAAGCATTTTATCATTATTAAAACAATAATGAATTATAAAAACAATATTTTTGGTTTGTAGACAAAAAACAAGACATTTGAGGACATCATCATTTCATATTTGACAAACACAGATCAACATTTTAGGGAGCATAATCGTTAGTTGCAGCTCTATTTATTCATTCACCCATTCACTGACACTTTCACGCAGTGCATCAACAGGGGTTAAGTGTCTGTAGACTGGCGGAGCCTGGAATCAAACCAACAACCTTCAAGTTTAAAGATGAAACACTCTACCACTGAGCTACCATCCATCGCCTTAAACTACTCATATTAATTAGTGCAATAATCAAAGACGATATAACAAAAAAAAGAACGATCAAAAATGGACATCTTAGTGAATCTTGTTTTGGCTCAGAGGGAATAACTTTACTTTTACCCTTTACTTATGTGGAAAACTCTTCTCTCCACATTCGCTCTCCTCCCGTATCAGTTCTTCCAAATTATTTTCGCTCCTATTTCAATCCTCACTGCTCCACACACTCCTGTCCCACTGAGTCAAATCTGTACATTTCTTCCTCCTCCTACTTCTCCTCCTCAGCTTCCTCTTTCTCTCCACTGAGCTTCGCTAATGATATTGGGTTTTTTGGGGTGGGGGCACAGAGGTAGCGCTGGCATCTGCTCCAAGGGCTGGCATGCTGCCAGCCACTGAACCTCACTCCGGCAACCAGAGTCACGCTGTTGGATTTATCTCCAACCAACCTGTCAGCTGATGCTCTTTGTGGGTGTAAGACGAGTGGGCATAGCCTCATTGGCATCGGCACTGCCAAGGTACCCATAGGAGATTTCAAAATAGGGGGGAACCGAAGCTCCTTATGGCTGCTACAACACTAAGGGAGTGAGACAGCATTATAGAAGGAGGCACCCAACGTCCAGTACAGGCCACAGACTGAGAACAAAGAAGGAATGAGAGAGTAAGGCTCCATTCAAAATGAGTTCTGACCACTAATATCTGAAAATATTGTAATATTGGGGAAAACAAGGTCAGAATTTGTTGGTGACTTGTTGTTGCATTTACCAGTGAAATAAATAAAGTCTGGATCAGTGTCTGCACCAAGGCTTTTGACACACAAGACGCAATGACTTTCATGCAATTTATGCATCTTTACATTTTTCAAACCTGTATCGAGTCAATGCGGCTTTCACATCAGCCAAGGAATTTACTTAAGCAATTTTTTTGGACCATTTTTTTGAATCTTTCCAGTTCTACCTCCGAGGGGGGGGAAGACGACACACGTCTAACCAACAAGCCAGTTGGTAATGTGGCATTAAAAATATTCAAAGAAAATGTACTCAGTTGCATTTTCATATATATATATATATATATATATATATATATATATATATATATATATATATATATATATATGTATATATATATATATATATATATATATATGTATATATATATATATATATATATATATATATATATATGTATATATATATATGTTCACATTGCCATTGACGCACACAGGCTTACACAGTTTCCAATTGTCTCCATTTCAGCCTGTCCAGACTAAATGGCAACCCTGCAGTTTACAAGCCAGTTTCTGGCAAACAACATTAACAAGTCTGTGCTTTAGAGGGCCAGAAATTGGCGGTTGCCAGGTTATAATGTAGCAAACGAGTCAAATTCTGTAGTGTAAATGCTGGCTAAGGTGCATCAAGGAGAGGTGGGCAAGATATATGGTCAAAGATGATATTGTGATTGTTCTAAAGACATGCAGATTACCATTACAAAGTATTTAAAAGACTTCCCAATAACATAACATGACCACGAATGGTCCTACGTGATCACATGACCTCTAGTGAAGCATCCTCCCAGCCAAACAGGTTAGCCGTGTGACGTTATGCTAACAGGGAGAACACATGGAGACACCAGCCCGCACAACTAAATATTTGAAATTGTCTTATTATTTGCTCTCGCTCATTTCCCACACAATTGACCTTCTGACTGTTTACCCAGAGTTCAATGTTTCGACACTCTAGTTCACTTATAAGTCTGCATTTTTACTTGAATGCTAGCAAGTTTAAACAATTAAACTCTAATTTGTAAAAGGATATCGACTAATTATCGTTATCAAAATACAAAAAATAAAACAAGATGTTATTTTTTGTCCATGTCGCCCAAACCTAACATCTCGAGGTGAAAAGATTTAGAAAGAGACAAGAAACAGAGCCCGGGGCCCGAGGCATGAGCAAACTAAGCGGCTGCGTGGGCCGCTTAGTTTTACCATATTAAAGAAATCTAGACATCTTTAGATATATTTACATAAATAAATAGTAAGTTATCTGGTTTTATGTTGGAGTTGAACTTTGCTCAACTCAACTGTTTAAAAACCCACTTAGTTTAATTAATACTAGGCCACTTTTTGTGATTTTACTGCTTCAACTCTGAGGTCAAAAAAACAAGAGCGACACAGGTTTAGCATAAATAACACAAATGTAACAATAAAACTCAAGCACCGGCTACTCTGAGGTGGCCGGCACTGACAAGGAAGCTCAAGAGGAAAGCAAAGGTACACAGGACATGTAGGTTAAAGAGAGTAAACAAAAAAAGACACATCGATCGCACTGTGATGTTGAGAAACACCAAACAAACCATAGCTGGAAGAGAAAAGCTCATTAAATCTAAATCCACTTCACGTACATCAAGCATTTAGCTTTTTTCTTTTTAATAACGCCAATCACTCTTCCCTGTCGATGACACACGCTTGTAAATATCATGACATTCATGCTGGAGACTCCCAAGGCATCAGCAGCAGCTGAGACCGCCACGGCGGGCATGTGAGATGAAAGAATCATTGGTTTTGCTGCGCTGATCCTCGTGATGAGTGATTAATCAATTGGCCACTAATATAACCATTCAAGCAATTAGTACCATGACAAATTTATGAGCGGCGATTACTCGGCTGGTTGTCTGCGCAATTTCCTGAACACAACAGAGACAATTCAGACAGAAACGCACATGATTTTTTTTTTTTTTTTGTTAATTTAACACGTGTGAGAGATTTTAATCGCCTGGTATCTTATATCCTATTAAATGTTTTAATCTCAAGTAACAAACCAGGTATCAAGAGGCAAGATGTGTCAAAATCACAGTGTTTGCATTAGAACATGCCGCATAACACAGCAATAATTATAACCTCATTTCAGATATGACATAATCTGTGAAGCCATCACGCAGTCAAAGCATTCTGTCTCACTGATAACACGACTGACGTGACGATTCAGTGATGGTGACAATATTTATAACATGAAAAATTGCTCAGCTCTGACCTAGAAAAGGCAACATCTCTCCTCGTGTGTGTGAGGTTTATCTACTGAAGGGAAAATTAGTGACAAATTAGTCAAATTCCTGTGACCATGTGACCTCACAAATGGTCCAGGATCAGCAGATCCCACGCCGACATACGCAGACTAACAACTGAAGGAGAGAGATTGCCAGAGGGGCCCCAAGCGAAACGATAAAGGAGCTTATTCTCAGAATAACTCATTCACCACACACCGTTATCCACTTGTGTGCCAGCTCGCTTCAAACAGTCCAAAGCAGAATCTCGTCAAACAAGGATTTTGGCGTCAAATCTTTAGAGCTCCTTGTTCCAGACTCTTGTTTTGCCACATGCATGATGACACAGGTACAGTGCATCCCCCGTGTTCATGTACTTACGACAGTTCTCCTCGTCGCTGCTGTCCGAGCAGTCGTCGTCGTCGTCGCATCTCCACAGGGTTGGGATGCACCGACCGTTGTTGCACTGGAACTGTCCAGCTTCACACTCCGACTCCGTATGAGTTCCTTTTGTGGACAGAAAAGAGCAGCAAATTGAACATGGGTAGATTTTGGAAGTAACAAGTCAAGTCAAGTCAATTTTATTTACATATAGCCCTACAGAACAAAAACTATTTGACTCCAGTAAGTGAAAAAAACTCCACAAATACCCTTGTAGAGGAGGGGGGAGAGCAACAGAGGGGGGGACCCTCTGCCATAATGTATATATCATAAAAGGACACTTAAACACCTCAGATGCTATTTAAGCGAAGTGGCATCAATGAGACAAATGAGAGCTTAACCACACACTGTTTACACTTCCTCTGTTGCATCAATCTCCAGCTTTCAACAGAAACGCATTACTCACACTGATGTGTAAGTCTGTGTGAAATGACTTCCACTACACTTTCACTGAGCTTAATATACAAGACAAATAATATTATTATATACATCTTATGATGATGACCATGGCTGCCAAACACACGTACACACACAGCGTTCGGCAGCGTACTGCCTTCAGACACGTGTGCGCTCTTTTCTTCCGCATGTTGTCACCTTAAGTCAAACAGTGACGAGCAGCCTCCACATCCCGGACTCAAAGCGGCGGGGAGCCGGTCAGGTGCGAGCCAGCGGAGCCGGCACGAGTCAGCGGTGAAGCGGCAGCTCTGACCACAGTGAGGGACAGACAGACAGAGAGACAGGTCTCCTCTGTCTCTGTCTCTGTCTCTGTCACTGTGTCCCACTGTGTCTCACTGTGTCTCCGAAGCGCCCGCGCCTCAACACAAAGTCACCTCCTCGCTGAACGAGACCGTGTGTGCGGTGCTTACCTTTAGCGCAGTGGAGCTCCATGAGTAACAAATGTAACAGCACAAGCTTCCCGAATTCTCTCCACATCTTTAGATCCGTGGGTGCTGCGCGAGGGAAAACCACTGAATTATCCCCGAATCTCTTTCTCTATCGCTCTCTCTGTCTCTGTCTCTGTCTCTCTCTGTGTGTGTGAGTCGCTCTCTGTCCCTCAGTCTGAGCCTGAGCTCTGAGTGTGTGTGAGGAGAGAGCGCTCTGTTTTCTCTGCCTCTGTTTGAATCAGTGACGTGTAACATGGGCGGGATAAGTCAAGGATGGTGACTGTGTGAAAAAAAGAAAAAAAAAAAAGAAAAGGGGGCTGATGGCCTATCAGCTGTAGTGGTAATAATAATAATCCATAATACTACTATGACTAATAATATGATTACATTCTGAGAATGACCTCTGTTGACTTCCTTTGTGCTGCTACTGCTGCTGCTACTGCAGCTCCTGAGTGTTTCAGGCCAGGTGCAAACATTCATCTTCCTTATTCTGTGTTATTTATAGCATGTGAATTAAATGTCCTCTGTGGACTGTACAAGGTGTGTGTGTTACTCTGCTGCTGTTGTAGCACTTTTGTCCGAGAACAATGTCCCAGTGGAGATAACATTTGACTGATTTATATTGTTAATAATAATAAAAAAATAATCCCAAGGACTATCTATGCCTTATGGCCTTGGCCCTAACCACGATTTTGCACATTTATGTCCACTTGCCAAGCCTCTCTCAGATCAACAAAACATGAAAATATTAATTTGATGTCCCAAGTTATAAGTATGTACAGTATATGTTTTAGTGTTAGTTTTTTGTAATATGGAGTATTTGCCAGGTGCAAGATTCAAAAAGGTCATACTGTAAGAGATATGTCACGAAACCCCAACAAAAGATGCCATTTTAACCCTTAGGGCTCGCACGGCACAGATCCATGCTGCTGGTGCACCCAGGGCAGCGGTAATAATATACAACTCCATATATTATGAAAAATAAATATGAACCCAAAAGACACACAGTATGCACAAATTTACAAAGACGAAAACTAAACACATAAACACACAACTCAGTTTCTGTTAGTTATTGTTTTATTTCTAACTAGTTTTTATTTAAAATGTTGGTTTTTTTTGGTTTTTTTTCCAATTTTAGTTAACTATAATAACTTTGATATAGACTATAGCAGAGCCCGGGAATCGAACGCCAAACCTTTGAGCTGAAAGACGACTCGCTGTACCACTGAGCTACCGTCGTACACACAAATTATTAGATGTCCAAAATGATTGCTAATTCTTACATATTACAAGGTTTTAGTGTCAGAAGCTGAATACACTACCTATAATAAGTACAGTATGTTTATGCAAGTGTATCATCACTTTTTTGTGGCCTTGAAATCAGCCTTTTATATGTACTTTAGTCAAGAAACTTCCTTAAAGCAGGCCGCCCTCTTGCAAAGACCAATGCAGTTCCCTGACACGATTGTGAGGGAGAGTGAGTCCTCCTTTTGTTATCACAAAATGTAATTAATATAAATATCAGTAAGGAATATTTTCTAGGGTCATATTTTCCACGTTCATACAATATTATGGTGTATAATTGCTTGTGTTGACAAGGACGTTGTACCAGTCCATGACCTTATGCCTCAGAATCTTCTGGAATTACAGCTTGAATGATTCATTGGTTACTAATACTATTATCGCCTACATAACGTCATTTTTTTTAATGCACAGTTTCCATTTCCATCAAACTCAGTATGATATTAAATCAGACGGAGCCTGATAGTTGAAAATGAAACTTTATGGTACAATTCAATATTATCTACTGACATTTGGCTTTTGCTGGATAAACCGTGGCTGAGACTGGTATGAAAAACTGAATTTCACATATTAAAATTTAAGCATGGCAATCAAAATTTCACTTTTGCTTTTCTCCTGCTGTCACACAGCCGTCTGCAGTCTCCTTTTTTTTATCATTATTGCTATGGTCTATTTTTAGACTGTGTGTCAAATTTCATTTTTAATATCAGGAAAATGAGAAGTCTACTGCCCTAATCCAGTCACATGTATAAACAATGACACTCGAAAGCTTCAGTATTCAGGAACTGTTGCCATGGGGAAGAAAACTACAAGCGAAACAGTGCTACCCTTTGGACACATATTGTTTTATCCACTTTAAGTTTTCATTACCCCAAACCCCAAACGGCTTCTCTTCACTTATGTGGGTTATGAGGGTTATTCAGTTATCCTCTTATAAAGGAGACGTATTAAACTGGCGGGTAACTGTAACAGCATTTCATCAGCACCAAATGTGTCACAAATGTTCCCTGTGAAATGGAAATGGAGCCGACAGATTTTCACTTGGCTAGAACGGCGAGCCGATGACCGGCATTGGATGAAAAGAGACTTCGTAGCAGATACAGAGATAAAGACAATGAGGTAAACGAGCGGTGGGGGAAATGTTTCCCTGGAACAGACGGGTCTCCTCTGCCGGGTTCAGCTTTGACATGCTGCATGTCAGCAGGGTTCATGTGCATAAAATGACTTGAACACATGAATCAACACATGAATAATGAATAAAAAAATACCGTATAAATACAGGGGGGAAAAAAACGCACAAATTTGGCCTCTCATGCATTATTCAATGGGAACAGTGTGAATGAAACATCAAAAGGGTTGACAGTTTTTGTGGAAAAATCCTAAATAGGGCTTTGCATCACTTTTGACTGCTATATCTGTTTGCAGTTGCATGAATTCCTCTCCCGGGAAAAAATACACTATAAAAGATGAGCCTGGTATTTTCCTTTTTAAACCGTTTAAACAAATACAAACTGTTAGATTCAAACCCTAAGTTCACGCGATGCTGATTAGGCCCACCGTCTGCATGGCGCTCCCTGCATTTCTCAGCGTAGCGGTGTTTTGATCTTGTGTTTCCCAGCGACATTCCCCCGCTGCACACAGGAAGTGGTTCATTATTTGTCGAGACGGATGGAGGCAACAGCCACATTGTGCTACAGGCAAAGCAAGGCGGCTGCAAACAGGTTGGAGTCGGACTGAAAAACACAAAGATGAGCCCACAGAAAGTTTCAGGAGTGAATGCCACAGTCGTTAGACTAGCGGTGTCAAACTGGCGGCCCGTGGGCCATATGCAGCCCCCCAATCGACTGTTCAAACACAATTTAATAGAGAAATATGTTTTCTAGCAGTATTTTTTTATAATAGTAATAATAAGACTTTCGATTGTACTCATCACACTATTAAATGTATTGCCTTCAACAGTCAATTACGTCAATTACAATAAAGTCAGTTTGGTGTTTTAATTACAGTTGTCCATGTTATTATTGATTTCATTTTAGATTTATTTCTCTGTCTTTGATATTCATAGAATTGTTTTGCAAGTACCTGTCGTTCCATTTCAAAACTTTCACATTGAAACTCTTTATTGTGACATGGTGATGGAATATTGTGAAATAATTACAAAACAGTTTAGTTCTCACGCTTTTTTTTCTCTAGACCAGCCCCCTCTTGACCAGACGGGACATTCATTTGCCCTCAGGTCATTTGAGTTTGACACCTCTGGGTGACTGGCTCCCTTAGTCAGGTCTGGTGTCTTCAGATGAAGGTTACATTCTGGTCATGAAGACAAAATAACAACAAAAAAATCACCTTTAAGTGACTAAAGTAGCTGTTATTGATATCAAACAAATGAGTGCCATTTAATGCAATGTACATACACAATGGTTGCGTTGAGTAATTGCTTGCTATACTTGCTATATACAGCTGGTGTTACATCTGCTGACGGGGGTTTTACCTTTCCGCTGTGCACAATATGCTGCATGTGTCAGCAGCTGCTTTACATGTAAATCATGTCATCTTGTATCAATCAACACAGAGGGATTACTACCAACTATGTTGGTGCACAGTATCTACTTAAACTGTGCAGTGTAGCAGGAATTAGAGCAGAAGGGCAAAAGCAGGTTTTCTCTGCCAGCAGCAATGTACTGGAAAAAAAAGATCCAATATGTTATGTTTCTTTCATAAAAGGTCAAATTTACAAGTATCCAGGTATAAAACATAACATCAATAAAAATAGAAGTAAAATAGTGACATAATAGAATAGTAAAATGGTCAAAACTACACAGAAGTGACCGGGTTCACTATTTTTACCCTGGGGTGAAGGCCAAAGAGATTTAAAGTGTTCAATGGTTATGGGCAGATTTAATTACCATGGGTAACTCATTCCAAAGTTTAGGGGCAGCTACGGAAAAGGCTCGATCGCCCCAGGTTTTTAGTGGGGAATTAGGCACAAAGCAGCCTCTTATTAGACCTCAGAGCTCGGGATGGAGCATGAAGACAAAGAAGTGCACTACGTACATTTAGTCAAGCAGAAGCTTAAAATGATGTTTTATGGATGTTTTATGTTTTCCACAGTCCAAAAACATGCAGATTTGGGGATTAGGCAAATTGGACAGTCTAAATTGACTGAGTGAATGGTTGTTTGTCCCCGTGATGGACTGGCGACCTGCGTCGGCTGCGATTGGCTCCAGCGCCTCCCCCACGACCCTCATGTGGAGGTGAGAGCGGTAGAAGGTGAGTGAGACACATCATTCTGAGGACTAAAGTTGTAATACACAATCAAGAATCAAGTGACACCATGAAATGTCTCTTCAAGCGTCTCTCTACTATCATTATAGCTGTTTTAGACACAGCGGGCATTGTGCAGTCCAGCCCCACAATCTGCTACTCGCCAAACACTAATAAGCAGGCAGACACAGTCATGCACAAAGCAGAAGGACTACTCCACTTCGTTTTATGGCCAGAAACAAAATGAAACATTTTGTTTGTCATGCTCTCCTCGTGTCATGGGTAAAAATAATAATGCCAATAAAGTAAGAGTGTGATCATGTGGATTACTGAGGATACGATTACGTAAATATAAACATTCCGACAGCTCCTATCCACCCACAAAATACACTTTAATACATAACAATGCATTATACGTCGATAGTCTCCTGTTTTTTTAAAAGTCCTGTTTAAGTGTATCTGAATTTTACCCCTGGAGGCGAGTGCTGAAGTCCATCGCTCATCCCCCACACACTTAGTTTGATCCAACTCTTGCATGTTGCTGCAGGACAGTGTGTGAACGTGACTGAGAGCTTCAGCGCTTTACGGTGAATACATTTATCTTTTTTGCCTCTTTATTTCTCTCTCTGGCGCTCCTGTCTTTATGTCTGCCCTTTTTTTGTTTTTTTTTTCCATTTCCCTTATTGATGGCGCTGTCAGAATTAGGTAACAGAGCAGGTGCTCAGCAAATATTCTCACTATTTCTGCAGAGTGCACTGTGTGTTGCACAGTGCAACAGCACAGGAGAGTCATCAGCTTTACTGTTGAAGTATATGAACTTAGAAGAACACAGCTAATGTTTAATCCTGAAATGTATTAGTGATTAGTGAAATGTATTATATAAGGTTAGTTTTGTTTCAGAGATGCAGCAGGAACACATTCTCCCGAGCTTCTGCAGAGCTTGGTCTGATGCCTGACTTTGTCCTTTGTTCGGTACGAGTCCTGTGTCACCTATCGTTGGTAAGAAGAAGAAAAGCCTGACAAAAACGACACTGTCACAGCTTGTGACTAAAAACCACGTGTGAGGTCTGGTCCATAGCTGGCCAGTTGCCTGCTGCAGGGAGACAAAAGGCGATGGACGACGTTTGGATTTCGTGGCATCGTCGGATGACGTGGCGGCAGAGGCGAGACAAGGGTTGGGAAGTTACTCCACTGCTAATAATTCATTAGTCGCTACTGGGCAATTTGAACATGAGTTAGTGTGATTACGCTCTGTTTCTTGAGTTTTGGACTGCTTTCAATTTAATGGGATAGGATATTAGCAAAGCTTTATCCTCAAATGTAAATGACAGCATATTAGGAACCTTCATTAAATCAAGATTATGAAGAGTCATATCGTAGGATTTTTTTCATGTTGACCACGGTGGCACAGTCAAAACTGCTTTGTACAGCGAGTAACTCATCTGATGACAGCGCTGTCTTTTCTGTCACAGTCGACACATAATTGTAATTGGATTATTCAACTGCAGTTAAGTAATGAGTTCCGGTGACATCTGTGCTGTTGCCATTAAACCCAAGGGAACAATTATCTACGGATTCTTTCAACTTTATCGGAAAGGACTGTTTTATGCTTTAAGATACACAAAGTCACAATTCAGTGGTTGTTTTGTGCATCATCACATGTCCCACCCACAGCTAATTTGATTTGAGTCCTCTTCTTCTTCTTCTACTTCTTCTTCACAGTGAATTTGGATGACAAGACAGTGAGAACTTGTGAAGTGGGAGCCAGCATTAATATGTCCGGTCAGAGAGCAGTGAGGCCACAGCTGGCACTGTCAAAAGCAGGGTTTTAATCAAATGCCGATGGATCAGCAGCTGTATGTCGTCACCGAGGAGAGAACATAGTGATAGACAGAGCTTGGTATAGAAAACAGAGTTTAAAAATGAACGCCAAAGAATTGGCACAACTTGGTTGCTAATGTTGACTACATACTAATAATAGGCTTTGTTTAAATTACACCAAAGACCAGATTTTATTTTATTTTTGTTTTCTGAAGAAATAAGAAATAATAATTCTAATGGTAGCCGGATGGAGAAGCAATTATTTGGCAACAGAATCCACATGGATCCAATCCAGCTGTGCCATTTCTTGCCAGACATCCTGCACTGGCTCAGACGCGAGCATGGCTGAATGAACCGTGCTGCCAAAAAGCCTTTCATTGTTCTGGCAATGTGAATTCTGCTTATTGATTAAAAAAAAAAAGAAAAATACCAGAACATTTGTCTATTGCATGGTTTGGCATCTAAAAAAATCTAAGAATTTTCATTTCATCTTATTTTGGCATAGTCCTATTACACGTAAGGTGAGGTGGTTAGACTTGAGAGGGGTTTAACTGCACACAAAAGGTGGAAAGAGCCCCCTGCGGACAGAGATGAGGAATTTCTATCAGTGCGTGTTTAGCCGTTCAGCGCCGATAACACTTGTTAGTGTGTGGCTTTAAGGACATCATCGCATTCACCCTGGAACTCATATCTTACCACATAAACCCCCCCAAAATACATAATTCAAAGGCTGAATTTTTCTTCTCATGCTCTAGTAATCTGGTTAAATAATTTGGGATTACATTGCCTCAGCTGCACAGCAGAAAGGGGGATCAGGGCTCTGCCCATGAAATGCCCTCCGTTGTATGGTACAAAGGGCATCTGAGTCGCTCGTGTATTTGTCGTATGGATAATCTCCCACTGGCTTTAGCACCGAGCACATGCATGGTTTCATGCATGGGAGGCTTTGTTAACAGCTAATAGCTTGGTTTACCCCCCCCCCCAGCCCCCCCACCACCCCCAGGCCGAGCTGTGACACAGAGGCAGACATTTTAATCAGAAGCAACAACGCTACAGTGCAAACGCAGGTTATTTGTCAGAGGGAAATAGTCAAATAATGTGAAAATTGTGGCTTTGAAAGTCACATTAAAAGAGTGTTCATGAGATGTGTTGAACGTCGCCTCATGACTGTGGAAATTGTTGTTACAATGGCAGACAATACGCCTTATTATCCGCAATCTTCGGCATCATCTGAGCCAATTTCACACTCTGAATTAAACACAGGCTCCTTCTCGTCTTCCTTGTTGTCCATCTGTCAGAAGCCTCTATGACTACTTTAGATCTCTCCCTCTGCTGCATCAGTATTCTCCCAACATTATCTGTTCCATACGGTCCCACCTACACATTGGGGTAAAGAGTGTGCAGGATGGCTAACTCCAATTGGTGGCTCTGCTGAGGGAAAATAGGAGAAGGAAAAAAAGACGAGTAACCAAAAATAGAAAAGAGAGGAGGAGAGAGCGACGCTGGAAACAGAGTTGAAGGTGAAACAAGACGAAGAAGCCAGAGAGGGGAAGACCTAATCTGCCCTCCTCCCCTCTGAGTCCTCACAGCCATGATCCCCTGGGAGACAAGAGGAAAGGATGAAGAGATGGTTTGGAGGGACGTAAAAGGCAGAGGTCAGATCATTAGGCAGGCGGAGGTGAAAGGTCTCAGCAGAGTATAGCCGGGCAAGTGAGAGGAGAGGAGGAGTTTTCTTTGCCCTGCCTCATGTCATGCCCAACAGGACATTCAAAATCTTGGAGGTACAGTAACATGATTGTGAGGCATTTTCAGAAGTCACTATTGATGTAATGATGGACAATGATTTTAAGAAACTTTAAAATTTTAAAAAACTGCTTCTTTGAAATTCGGCAAATAGCCAAGGTTAAATTCTGCCGAGGCGTGACCTTGAAAAACCCAGGCATGCTTTCATAAAAACTCGACTGGATTTCTGTAACGCTCTTCATGTCGGGGTTATCCAGGCTTCCATCGCTCACCTTCAGCTCGTTCAGAATGCTGCTACTCAGACGTGAACATATCCTGGCTTCCCTCCAATGGCTCCTGGTACACCACAGGATCGAGGATCAGGATATTGTAAAAAAAAAAATTCTAAATTCTAACTTACTTCAGCAGTACACTCTTTCACGGTCACTAAGATCAGCTGTGGTCGGGTCTTTGCAGTAGCAGCCCCCAAACTGTGGAATGGTTTGTCACTTCATGTTAGACAGGCCTCATCACTTCCTGTTTTCAATAAGTCTGTCTCAAAAACACATCTTTTCTCTCTGGCGTTCAAATCAGTGTGAGCTGTGCTGTATGTGCTTTGGATTAGATTTCAACCCCATAATCCAACAGGTTTCACTGTGAGTTAACACCAAGGGTGGAGACCATAAAGGAGTGATGTATTTCTAGCTGGATCCCAACCATGTACCATGGGATTTCCAAATTGTATCACAAGTTATTATATCGCAATTCACAGAGCATCAGGCAGTGAAACGCCAGTTTGACCTGCACGCCACAGCAAACATACAACTGACTGGACTCCTTTAAGTCTCCTATGTAGTCCACGTACTTGTAGTGGCAGGGTGCTAATTGTTAAGGATGCGTTCACACCAGCTTTTCTAAATTAGACCCTGCTTTGTTTGCTCGGGAAGTCTGGTTTGTTTTTGGTAGAAGCAAACTCTGGTCCACCTAAAAACGTAGGTGCAGGAAGCGGACTACAATGCAACCCCCATCTGAGTCCAGCAGACTATTAGGTATAAAAAAACGACCTAAGACACTTGTCCTTCCTATTGTTTAGTGGAGTTAAAACATCTTACCTTATTTACATACTTTTCATTGGTCTACTAATGTGTCAGTGTCAGACTATTATTATAATAGTTAAGTACAGTTTCAATAGGGTTCTTGCCACCTTGTTTTTTCAAACCCTAATAATAATAATAATACAATTATTGGCACCTTTCTAATTAAGATACTCTAGTTCACCTTACAAATTCAGCAAACATAAAAACAAACAATGAAATGCCAATATATAAAAATGCGATATAAGAAAATGACAAATCAATAATAGAATGGAATGTGTTTTTATGCAGGATTTGAAGGTGGGGACACAGTCAGTGTCACAGTTTGATTGCGGGACAGGGTTCCATAACCCAATAGCTACTCGGCTAAAGGCTCTGGAGCCGATGGATGTTAGTCGAGCAGAAAGTGTGGTGAGGAGGATGGAGGAGGACGAGTGGAGAATATGCAAATAACTGCCCTAGTAGGTAAGGAGGAGATAGGAGAGGTATGGAGGTGCGAGATTATGGAGAGCCTTGAAGGTGAGGATGCAAACTTTCACCCGCAGCCAGTGCATTGCAGATGGTGTCTGCTCCTGTGCTGGCACTGAAACAGGACACCAGCTGAGAGGAGAGATGCACCTAATACAGAGCAGAGGCCACAGTGGCAAAGGGAGAAATAGTGAGTGGCTTCTCCCCCGTTACACTGGGCACATACACCACTTATATATTAGGGCATGTGTTAGTGTAATTGCTGTATGAGGGAGCTATAGGAGAAAAGGGACTGTTTCTACCTCACATGTCTCAATGATGTTGTTACACAGTGCTTTGGGACAGAATTGGGATGGGCAAAATACAATGGCGCATTCGGGCTGGAAAATCAGGGAGTTTCCACCCAAAAGTTTCCCCCAGGAGCGAGCAGAACAAAGGCGCTCCGATGGCAATCACTGCATAGCAACAATTGCGTTGCAATTTCCACTAAATTTCAAGAACTAATCATGAAGTTAGCATACATTAACCTGGACTGCCGCTTGCTGAAGTGTATCAATTTCGAAATTATGAAATAGCATTATTTTTATTGAGGTAAAAGAAACAAACTTGTCACTTGTAACGCACCACTCTTTGGAAGATTCAAATTCACCAACGCACTTCTAGCACGTCCTTTGTGAAGGTTACACACTGTCAAGATACAAAGGTATAGAAATGACCCATCAAGAATATATGCTGCAAAAAGAACAATGGTCCCCTTTGGGTGCCCTTAGAATGGCCAATTTTAACCTTTATAATTTAAAAAGCTCCGCACCGAATAAAATCGTGGCTAGAACCCTGAGAAAACGCCTGGCATCTTCATGAGACAGAGATGCTCAGGTGGAGCTGCCATAGGTTGCCCTGGCTTTAGTATCATGACGTCACAGAGATCCTCCTTGGTCTTTGCAGGAAAACTGAAACGACTGGGTTTTTACAAGGGGACATCACTGAGTGAATGTTGCAGTCTGAGTGGGTGGTGAGTGGAAATGGAGTGGAAGTAGAAATGTGTGAGCTGAGGCAGAGCCTCCAATGGGCTAACCAATAGCAAAGCTCATTAGAGGGCATGTGCGAAATAGACGTTTCCACCGCCATCCATCTCTCACTCCACACTATAAATAAGAAACACAAAAATAGCATATTTCCTCACCGGCAAAGTGTTTGAACTGTGTCGAGTCCTCATAACTGCAGAATTACTCCATTTCTGTTGTAATTAAACCACGGAAATCCAGTTCTCACGATTACTTCAATAACACACTCTAATTTGAGTGTTTGCTACGAGGTGCGTATTAACCTGTGAAACTTAATTTACTTGCAACATTCTAATACACAGTGACACCCACAAAAAAAGTCATTAGTAACTGACTCTCTCTCTCTCTCTTTCACCTCCGCTGCTGTTTCCCAAAGGGCCGATCGTAATAATATCAGTACAAACTCAAAATCTGCTCATCTAAATGCAAATTATGAATGGCATTTCCAATTATTCTCTGTGTCTAATTTCCATTCATCTGCATGAAACTTCCATGCAGACAGGTACAGTCGGCGGTGTGTAATTCCATAACGTTTTTTAAGCAATTTAAATATTGTAGGGGGAAACAGTTTTGGTATTGTTTTACTAATAACAACAGTAACAACATGGTAATAATTGTGTAATAGGGGAGTAATATTACGGTAACACCATTTTATTTCTATAATAATCGCCAACTGATAGCTGCATAACAAAGTAAAACATGTGGGGGGGATAAAACTCAACATGATTAAGTGATAATTACCCGTTTTTATTCACATTTTCAGACGACTGTGTTACACTAATTGCCAAGATATTACCTGGTGTCACTGTAATAGTACGTCCTTATTTCCACACGGTTACCCCTGTCATTATCATAAGCAATAAAATGGTATCATCGTAATCTTACAAAACCTATTATTACCACACGAGCACAAAGTTGCCTGTTGATATTTGAGTTGCTCTCGCTCTCGATAAACAAAAGAGTCGAATCCAAAATGTCAACATACTCCTGTGAAATATACACAACGCGTACATAAAACTGCTATAATCTCTTCATATAGTGAGGGAAAAGGTCACTCATTAAAAAAATACCACAACACTGTGTTTCGTAAAAAGCAAATGAGGGAAGAACACAGCGAGGTCAGAGGTCATGACACCATGAGTGTGCACTGTCACTTTGCCCACTAAAAACACCAGGGCATCCAATTATTTGCTGTTCATCAGAGATGTTTTGCTTCTCTCTCGAGTGCCACTGCAATGTTAATGGAGTGAGATGGAAAGCCGGCCGTAGGATGACCCGGGCCGGTTGTTCAGACGAGCATTTAGAGGGAATTAAGAACAAGGGGATGAGGACACAGAACTGAGATCAAGCCTAATCCTTCTGTCTAAGTAGTAAACAGCTTCAAGAAGAGTTTAACACAAGAAGTAAAATAGACTCTCATTGGGTTTTTTTTCTGTAGCATACCAAAGGGGAAATGTAGAACAAATAAATACAAATTTAAACCTTGCTCACTTTTAAAACTGTGGATTTTGCTCTACAGAGTCTGAATAATGGGTCGGGTTCTCTGAAAACTGCTCAATTGTGTATGATGTGAAGATGCCTCCTCCTCTTTAGTGTCTTTGAATAAAACATTCAACTCTTAAGGTGGGTTTTCCTATTTGTTTTCCATCATTATTGTCTTTGTGTTTTGGGGTTTGTTTTGATTATATGTAATATGTTTGTAATAATGTCATTTTCAGATCAAATATTATGTATAATAATATGAATGCCTTTAATTCCTAAAATGCATCTAAAAATGTAGAAAATAAAATCACTTCACATGCATCTCAAATAGAATACACATTTAAAACACTGCAAAACAAGAATCTAAAATAACGACAAATCTCTAGGTCGTGGAATGCAGAGAAATGCAGTGGCACAAAGTGGAATAAATCATTACTGTATTTGCTGATGAAGGCACTCACATGAAATATTATTGATTTTCCTCATTCAGGATTATCAGGGTGATGAAAATTCATTGTGAGCTCTACTTGACCTGTATTTAAATAGTGCTTTTCTGCACTTAAAGTGCTTTCTACTACAGTTTTCACTCATTTATGCCCACTCACATTCATGCAGTGCTTTCTAAATCACACACATTCAAATGAAACTGAGTCAGTCTTGCCCAGGGACATGTAGAGTAGTGGCTGGGACTGAATGAACCCTGACCCTTGCAGCCGCTGTGATGCATGACAAAAGTCTTATATTGTCCCAATACTAGCCCTGTGTATTCTGACTTTTTAAAGAGTTTTGTTTGAGTCAGTGCTCTCTGGTTCAACAGAGTAGAATGGGAGCGGAGGATGACTGATTCAGAGCCGGACCGAGGAAATAAATCACTCACGTCTTAGGTCGAACATGCACCGGAGTGAAATGGAGAAGTGCTGACTGAGTGTTTTGGGGTTTTTCTTTTTTTTTTTTTGCTCCAAGAGCCAATGAGACAGACATGGAGAGCCCGTGGCATAAAGAGCAAAAGTGCGAGGCATGTAATTGAGTGTTTGCATTTGAGGAGAAGAACCGAGTTGAAGTTGAAGATGAAGCAGAAGAAAGCGAGGACAAGGAAGAGGGAGAGGGGCAGTGAAGCGCTGGTATCAAACTGCATTTAGTTCTCTCCACAGGGGGGTTCTGCTATACTCTTGTAGTGATATCGCTCACAAACAACCTCTCTGGGGGATTAAGTGTAAAGACTTAGACAGCAAGAATGGGCTCCGGTCTGCTCTTCTGCTCAATCCCTCCTGTGTTCTATGATAGAGGTCAGCTTAGACCACCACGTGCTGGTGCCATGGCGCCTAAGCTCAACAAGGGGCGGTTAATATAGGTCAAGCAAAGCTGTGGCAAGATGGCATTTGTCAACCTTTAAAACCGGCATGAATACCTTAAAAGGGGAGGTTGAGGAGGGGAACAGGAACACAGCAAACAAACTTGTTTTCTACATCCAAAAAGCACGTTTGTTGTTTTTAATAATAGGTCATGTGTTCATTTATTTTAACCATTTAACACCCAGACGTCATGTTTGCGCAAGCACATTTTACATTACTGGAATTATGCAACGGTTTGTGCTTTGGGAAAAATTCAAAGCCAACGTGTGATTATTACGGTAATTTCACTCACGCTGTCGCAGGAAGCCGGAGAATCAGCCTCTTTGTCGCCAGAGAGGAGAGAGTTGGAAAAACACCTGTACAGTACATAGTTTCCATTTTTTATCCTGTTTTTGGACATTGAAACAAAGACTCAGGAAAATGTTATTTAAAATATGTTTTATACCGTTCAAATTTAACACGCAAAATCTGATGTTTGTGTACAACAGTGTTTTTCTAAATAAACCTTTTTGTTTTTCCTTCATTGTAAATTATTAAAACAGTATTTTAACATGCAGTAAATTGTTAATAGATGCCAGATATTGGACGTTATTCTGGAAAAATAGGCAAAAGCACTTAGTCACAGGACATTTTCTGGTCGTTTTTTGGTTAAAATAAGCACAAGAAAAGTCCAGATGGACATTTTGAGGGTTATATTTTAATATTTGTGGACACCTGAACTTCACAGTTAAGGTTAAAAAAAAAAAAAAAAGCAAACGCAGTAACTGGCTTTTGTCATTGGAGAGGAAATGGGAGCGAATCATGGTTGGCTTGAAACAAAAACTATTTAACTCCCTTTTCCCAGCCCAAACAAAAAATAAAAATCACCCTACAACCAACACCATATGCCCCAGTTTCTTAAACTAATAGTCTGTGGCAAAGAAATGGGTCAGAGGCGTGTTCTTCGCGGGTCGCCCATATGACAGCAGAACCGTTCGTTTCATTAGACTGGTTCCCAGGATGACTGACAACATTTCGTGTTGTTAAAAATCAATCCTGAACATATGGCGCTTGCACAACACAGACTCACAAAAAAGAAAAAGAAAAAAACACACAAATATGACAAAGTGTAGGAGACCAGCGCGTGCTTCCCGTCATAAACCTGCCCGGTAATTAATTGCATTTACAAAGACAATATTACGAGCCGTGTTCCCTGTAGAAGCACTTTGTCTCAACATCAATCATAACAGCAGGGAGGTGCATAAATATTTCATCTAAAGCTAATTGAAATCAGAGGAATGAGTTGGATGGAACTGCGTGGGAAAAATAAAAGACAGAATCCAAAAACAATGATCTCAGTTTGGTATATAAGGCAATATAAATTATATACCACGTAATATGTCAGGCAACCTGTCTCTTCACTGTCTTTATTCATGAAAAGTAAAGATGGTGAGATGGAAGGCTGTTGTGCCGCGGGATCCCAAAACAATTTTACTGGATCGCCAAAGATCGCCCGAGAGATGGATCACTGCCATCAAACTCACTTCATATCAGGTAGTGAATCCAATCCAAACTACCTTTTATTTCTTAAGTGAGATAAGGGCAAGTTTATCAGAAAGTTAAAGGAATACTTCACCGATTTAGCTTTGTATTACTAGAATAGGGCTAGTATTTTTGAAAAATTGTGCTTCCCAACCTGAGTTTACGCTACGCTAACAGGACCAAGTGTCACTGGTGGGCACATAACAAAGAAAAGAATGAAGATATTTCTCAACTCAGGGGAAAATGAGGTTAGGAAGCACAATTTTTCAAAAATACTAAATGCAAATTGGTGAAGTATTCCATAAGAATAGCGTCCGCTTCGGCTGTGTCCACACTAGTGTTCATACTAAGTTCGGCGATATTTTGCTTGATCTCTGTGGATTTGCAGTACGTGGTGAACTCTAGTTCTACTTCGAGTGACGGCTTGAAATCTGCATCGAGTCAAGTGATGTCTGAAGCTCTATAGAGATAAACCATGAGATCCTCTCAACCTAGAATCTGTGCCACATGTATCATTAAACTGTGGAAATTCATTTCAAATATTAGTCTTACACAGCGGCACGTTTTGCGCACTTATCATAATCAGTTTAGACCCACCAAGATGTTAACTAGTGTTAGATTAAAATAGCAACCAACTGACTTCCTGTCTTACCTTCCTTTGTGGGAAGTGTGGAATGGAGTTTCGCGTTGGTGTCACTCGGTTGCCAGGTTTGTATGCAAGACCGCAAAAGCAGAAACGTTAACCCCTCAATATTTGAGTAAATGTAAATATTCCATAAGTCAAGTCATATCAAGTCATTTTACACAAGTCTAAGTTTCAAGTTTATCAGAAAGTTAAAGATATCAGGGTACTGCAGGGCTGGATAAATGTCCGCTTCAGCACCCTGGGTCATTATAAGGGTCAGTTATGTTCATTCTGTCAAGTTCTACAATTTTTCACTTGATCGCTGTGAACTCTGATGGCTTGAAATCACCATCGAGTCAAGTGATGTCTGGAGCTCCATAGAGACAAACTATGTTCTAACTTAAACTTGAGATCCTGTCAACCTAAAATCTGAGCCACACGTACCCGAGGACCTTGAGTCTTTATACTAAACCTCTCAACATTTCACTTCTCGCTACCTTCAATTTCTTCTCCTTCACTCAAAAAGAGTAAATAGTATTTCATCCATTCACACACACACACAACCTTTCAGTCTAAGTCCATTTGATTTATTGCATTTTTAGTGACTCTCTCTGGATTATGTGGTGCTTTTATTGTGAAACAGTTATGGATAATCAATATATTTTTTATCATATTGTCCCGGTGTCCTCTGTGAGTGCAGGTGGATTCTTTCTGTTGCGTGTCAATCCATCATTCACCCATTCTTTCAATCAATAAGCTAATACACATGTGTCTGGAGAGGAGCCATCATCAAAAAAAACAACAGAAGGAGAAGCCTTTGAAAATTAAATTGGTAACAAAAATTTTAATTATTATTAGAATTCTTTGTATAATCAGCCAAAGGTTACTAAATTGTTTCCCAGAAGCCTTGAAGGGCAGTTTTATAAACATTGGTCTTTGGAGAAAACAAAACCAATAATTGAACACCCTACAGCTGTTACAGACTGCAGTCCGGGGCTGGACTGTGTTTATTTTGCCATCATAACAGAAGAGCACAGTAGAAGTGTTTACAAAGATTAACAGTTAGACTCTGGCAATCTTAGTGGAATTGCATATTACAGACAAACAGATGCCAAATAAGACAGAACAAACAAACAGTGGACTGACACATGCAAGTTGGTTGTTCACTAAAAAAAAATGTGGATTCTATTCAATTTATTTGACTCATTCATTACAGAATGTAGTAGAGGCAAAGATTGTGGGATTTAATTTTACGAATGTAATTTGTTCCCACCAAATACAACAAATAATATCTGAAATATTTCACCCAAATACATTTGCACGGTGGCGGCCCGTCCATAGAGGGCGCTAGGGCGCTGCCCCACCAGTCTCAGAAGAAGAAGAAGATCGGAATCATCTTGAATACTTTATAAAAACATGGACAATTCAAATAAACGAGCTACACATTATACAGCCCGGTGCAAAATTTAGCGAGTCCATCACGTGTCTGTGTCTCTTGCTCTCACCCCATGTATGTGTCTCTCTAACTCCCTGTGTCTCTCTCTCAGCTCTGATTAGAGCATCACGTCTTATCTCCTATCGATCAGCTGTTTTTTGTGCTTTTTAATCCTCTTTTCATTAAAAAATACGCCACTCCAAAATGTTTCCTTTACCACCAGCCGCCTCTTCTAGGTTCAGCAACAGACACGCATCATGATGATGATGATGATGATGATGATGATGAGAGCATAAACTGAAGAAATAGTTTCTCTCTGACAAGAATGACATTGCTTTGGGGTCTGTATTTTGTATGAGTGTCTAAGTGCTGAGTGTCTCCCTCTACCTTCTACCTCTCTCTCTTCGTCTGCCATGCATCTCTCCTCTCAGTAGTGATTATGATTACAAACCTGCCAGACAAGTGTAACAACATCTATCAGGCTTATCTCATGTTGAAGACTCACAGGCTCGCTCACACACTCACACACACACACACACATACACGTCTGCTCCCTGTCCTCCGTTTATAACCCTCCTGTTAATTCAGACGAGATGCCGCTTCCAAATGATGTCACTCACAGCTCCAGCCAAGTCTGTCCATGTCGCTGCTAAATCCCACTTGACAGGGGCTTTGTCTTTAGATTGGAGCTCAGAAGAAGGCAGCGCTCTCTTTCTGTACCTGTGTGTGTGTGTGTGTGTGTGAGAGGGGGAGAGAAGGGTGTTCTGATAACATTTCTGTTGTTTTTCCCTCTGAATAAATAATAAAGTGAGCCTTAACTTAACTTGCATCTAAAGTCATATTGAAGGGCTTTGTACCAGCTTTGTCACACATATGAAAGTCTCAAGTCTTAACCTTCAAGTTTCAAGGAATCAAAAGACATTCTTGCAAGAATCAATCAAGTTTCAAGTCAAGTCATATGAATATAGAAGATGAAGATGATTTCCCAGATATTCCACCGTTAAAAATGCAAAAAAAAAAACTGCTAGAGTTTTATCTGTAACAGAAACACTGTCTTAATCGTTCCCATACAACTGAATATACAATTAACATCAATAAAATGGAGGTAAATAAACCTACACAGCCTAAAATGTAAAAGATACTCACATTAAACCGTGGAAATGAATTTCAAATATTAGTCTAAAAAAACCAACATGTTTTTGCACACTTACCATAACCCCCCACTCAATGCTGAGTTTCAAATTTGTGACTTAAGTCAGACTCGTCATTTTGAACTGCTAGAGTTTTATCTGTAACAAAAAGACTTACGCATATAATGTTAGGACCACTCCATGGTCCCCTACAGCTGAATATATAATCAACATCAATAAAAAAGAAGACAAATAAACCTACAGTACCTAAAATGTAAAGAATATTGACATTAAACCATGTCATTGAATTTCAAATATTAGTTCTGCGCACGTATCATAACCAGCTTTTGACCCGCCAAGACGTTAACTAGTGCTAGAAGTGTCAAATGGAATGTCACATCGTGGTGTTGGTGTTGCTCGGTTGCCAGGTTTGTATGGTTAACCCCCCTCAATATTTTCGAAAATGTAAACATTCCGCAAGTCGAGTCATTTCGAGTCATTTTACTCAAGTCTAAGTTTCAAATTTGCTTAGGACTTAAGTCAGACTCGAGTCAAGTCACGTGGCTCTTGCAAAAACATCATTACATTGCATGTCATTTAGCAAACGCTCTTATCCAAAGCGCCTTACAATGGAATTGAGTACAATCAGCCAGGGGTGGAGCCGAACTTGCGACCATGATGTCTTTCGCAAACAGGGTACCGGTCTTAACCACTGAGGCACTCCACCCTATTCATTAGAATACTTCTCTTCCCCACATCAATTTAAGAAGAATTACAAGATTGGCTGTCGACTGCTCCTCTCATTGTTCACACAGACCAACTGTCATTTGGCTCTAATGTGTCCATCCAATCTTGCAATGGATGATTGCATCCATTGCAAGATTGCATGCAATGGATGCAATCTTGACTCTAAGATGTTGACAAACGAGAGGAAGTCACTCCCTGTTTCCTCCATAGAAATAAATTTCTTCATCTAACTGATTTTTTGTAAAAATCACATTTCCAAAACACATATATTACGTGCACGCAGGCAACTGAAGATGACCGTCACATTGAGAGAAAACGAGCACAGTATGAAAACACCAGTGGTCACACGATGATGCAGATGAAACGTGTGTTACGCAGCGAGCGGCCGTGTAAAGAGAACTCGGTGCTTGGCTGGTCAACAGATATCAGATGTGTGTGTGTGTGTGTGTGTGTGTGTGTGTGTGTGTGTGTGTGCGTGCACTGGCATCTCTACGACGCATATAAATGAAGTGGAGCGATGTTCTACTCATTCAAACGACTGTCATTTCTGTATATGCTCTATGTGCATTCTTAATGACTGGAAGGATGTGAGATAAGAGTGAAAATGATAAACAAGTAAACATTTAATTTACATAATAACCAAAAACTAACCTGTGACCTGGTTAATCATTCAGTGTGTGCGTTATGATGCAACCCCATGCAATCATGCAGCAATGAACTGACTATAACTGCAAATGTGCACTTTAGAAACTTTTAGGTTGACTCACTTATAGAATGTGTTACTGAGGTGCCTGTGTTTGATGAAAAGGTGGTTTTTTAATATTTTATATTAACATTTTTGAGGAAGAGAACGTCTTTAGAGCAACATTAAAGAGTGTTTTTCCTCGGGCACAAGTCTTCAACTTATGTGTTTTATCCATTATTATGGGTAATATTTAAAAAAAAGTTGTGTTTTTTTTTTTATAATAGTGAGGCAAGCGACGATACTACCTGGCCCTCAACCTATAGTGTTACTACTTTATTTCAGCATTCATAAGACGACGCCAATGAATAAATTAATGAATAAATAAATAAATGAATTCTATGGGATTTCCTCCATGTGGTGGTTGATAAAGTGGCATTCACTACGTCTCTGTCACACTTTGCTTTGGCCGCAATGTGCCAACTGCAACGAGCCAAATAAACACACTTGAACTGAAATATGACCCACCCAGAAAAGCTCTATATGTCTTGCTTTGGTATTTTCAGTATGGCTGCTGCTGCTGATGCTGATGCTGCTGCCGCTGCATGAAAACAACACCGCCTGTTTACTGAATGAACTGCACGTCTGGACTGATTTGGCTCAAGTGCTCCCACACAAAAAGACTCTGACTGCGAGTTTACCGAGAGCGCACGTGTGTCACATTTTAGCTGCCATAGATTTCTCCTATCAGATTATCTGTGCTGCATATTGACCTGACAGCTGGACAATATCACACTAATTTGAACGAGATAACAGGTGAAGCCAGCGACTCTAATCCTACAGATCCTAATGATTAAAGAAATGTGGCACACCAGAGGAGAGGCAATGTCATTCCCTAATTGTGCAGATTGATGGGGGGGGGGGAGAGTGAAGGGGAGGGAGAGAAATAGCATAGGGAGAGGGAACAAATTAGGAAAAGGAGGGTGGGGTGAAAGACGTGGATGATGGTCCTCCATTTTCCGGATCCCTGATACACCTGCAGTGTTTTCATTGGCTGCCTGTTGAGATACAGCCTCACAGAAGGGCATCAAGTTGCCATGGGCAACAAGGGCAACTCTGCTAATGAGACAGATATGAGAAAATAAGAGCACAAAGAGAGAGACAGAGAGACAGAGATACAGGGACGGACGGATAAAAAAGGAAGAAATCGTCTGAGGCAAAAAAGAGAGAAACAAGTGTCACAGATGAAGCTTAAATTCACCCTCACAGCAGCAGCTCGTCCAAACTGCTACACGATATTACAACGATAATTCTGCAACAAACATATTCTCAATGTAAAGGACCAGTGCGCAGGAATTACTGGCATATTGGGGCATATGGTTGCATTAAAAAGTGAAAGTTCAACAGGTTTGACAGGTGCTTCCAGGCGAATATTATTTGACATTTGTGAAAATATTCCCCTAAATCATGAGCTCTGGCCCTTCACCAACTTCCCACTTAACCATTTAATTGTCACTCCATCTCTCCTCTCTCTCTCTCTGGTCGTCGGGAAAGCCACAGACCTGCTCTTAGCGCTTTCATTCTAATAGGGATGAGCGTGAGGATTTAGCACTGAGTCTGGGCACTGATGCAGGCTTCCATGCTCATGGCATCTCCGATCCCCAATCCCACCACTACACCACCGCGACATCAGATCCAGAATTGGGGCTTAATAATGTGACATTGGATTCGATCCATTTTATTTATTTATTTTTACTTGTGTTTATCCTCACAATACTGTGTGTGTGTGTGTGTGTGGAATGAAGAGAGTGTTATCCAAACTTGAATATATGGTTGCATGCTTTCATTTGCAGTTTTTAAATATAATTATTTCAAGAGGGAATAGATTTTCATAGTTACGTTGGCAAAATGTGGTCCTTAAGTTGGTGATGAAGATGAGAGTGATGAAACTTTTAGCACTTTTAATAAGTACTACTTGCATTATTGAGCTGCAGTGAAACCAGAGAGCCATATTCTGAAAACAGCACAGTATTAGAAAGATTGTCAAACTGGTTTAAACTTAGACTCAGCATTATTGATCCCTTGGGACGATTCCCTCAGGGAAATCTGACTTCCAGCAGCTTATTTCCAGCAGCTAGGTTAGAAAAGTAAACAGTAAACTCTTAGCTAAATATACAATACTTTACCCACTGAAGGGTGTGAAAATCTGTGTCTTGGTTATTACATATTAGCAGTATTGTGTGAATCATAATAGTATTGTGTAAGAATTAAGAATCCTAATAACAGGCCAAATGAAATTTGAATTTTCAAAACTGCATCATAAGGGCCGACAGAGTAACAGGAAAATATAATGATGTAAAATACAAACTGTTGCATTTCAGTCACATTATACTGTGCAATTACTTAAGACGTGATTATGAAATGTTTCAGTGACTGCATTATTTGGCGTTGTCCCTCAGGAGACACCAATAACAAGGCACCAGACGGAGGCAACAGCATTCTCCGCCCTACCGGCTCCAAGAAGGTTACGCCCCCTTCTCTTCTCATAGGTGTTGGGTGGAGGAGTTGATGTCCAATGTCCAATACTACTTCCCTCAACATAGTGTAGCCTATGTTTTGGGGTATTGAGTTCTACTGAGACTATATCATGTGAAAATCAATACAAATATTTGAATAATAACGAAAAGTTTCAGCTACAAAGTCCCTCAGTTTAATGGCAACTATATAAAATTACGCACATGTCACTTGCCCTTTTCCCCAAATAAAAATTCCAGACCTTTTCCAGACTTTTTCAAAACAGAAAACATGTTTTTCAAGACCTTGACTTTATGTAGTTTTATGTATGTATACTTTCTTGTTGATATTGTACCTGGAAAAGTTCATTTTAAAAAAACAAACAAGTATGAATGAATGCAGAATTCATGGTAAATTATGTTTTTACTGACAAAGCCTCTTCAAAACATATGAAAATCCCAAAAAAAATCCCAAAAAAATCGGTTGAACTTTTTCCCCTGGACTTTTTCAAGGCTTTCACACAAAATTCCAGGCTTTTCAAGGTCAGGAAAAAAGCATTAAGACTTTCAACACCCACTCAAGCACCCTGAAGCATAACAAAGCATCATTTACCAAAACTGTGAGGAAATAATATGGCGGTTTAACATCACAAAACCAAAATCCAACTGAAACTCCAATATCACACAATTCATGCTGTGTATATTTTCCCCGTGACTGACTGCGATCAAATCTCTCTGTGTGTGGGTATAGAGTGCACACCAGGCCTGTGTTAAAACCACAGTCATCCACACGAGTGTAAAAAAAAGTAGTAATGTGATGGATTGCTGTGCGTTCTCCTTTTCATCATAACAGATAACAGTATTTGGGAATTCAAAGAAACGAGGAAGTCACTGTGTCTCCAACGTCCCTTTCATCAAAAGCATCATCAAACAAGACAGAGAGCAGGGGGTGGGTGATAAAGAGGGAGCCGCTGAGGGTGAAGTAGAGAAGGCTGTATTGTTCAGAGATCATAGTGAGTGAGACTAGAGAGAGAACATATGGAGGGAGGATCACTCACAAGACGTTAGCGGACAAGGAAGGAAAGGAGGGAAGGATTGAACAAAACAAAAGATGAGTCGATCTGTCTGTGGCGTCATTATCGTGATAAAAAACACGCTGTAAAACTACCGTTCACTGTGTGTGAGACGGATGAAGTGAGGAGTTTTTGGAGGAAAAACAAATGAGAAGGAAAAAAGTAGGAATCCTAAATAAATTAAAGTCAGAAACAGCAGATGTATGGAGGAAGATAAAAAAAAGAAAAAAGGAAAAAGGAAATTAAAATGTAAAAGCCTGAGCAGAGAAATGTGTTTTCCAGGAAACAATTACTCAGCAAACACACACCTGCAGTCAAAAGGCCATCTTCATATAATGATTTAATACTCTCCTCTGCCTGCCAGAGCGCAAATGAGCCCACTTTCCTCCTCTTTCACACCATCGCTGTCCGTCCTGTTTGATGGCGAGATGAATAGAGATGGAGTGAGAAATTGCCAGGAGGAAATCTCTCAAGGAGATGCATTTTCATGATATACAATCTTCATTTGAAAATTAGAAATTGGAGGAAATGGAAGTGAACCCAGTGCCAAATCACCCAGGGCCCTGCCAAATCCTCCACATTTCATGGTGATTGGAATGATTGACTTTGTTTGTTTTCAGAGACGTGAAACTTAAGCCTAATGAACAACAAAGCACAACTTCTTGACATTAACCCTTTAACACTTTTTTTGCTTATTTGAATCATAAAAGGGCCAGAAATTAAGAATAATAAAGAATAACTTTCAATAGCTGACAGTTATTTACAATTTACTGCATGTTGAAATAGTCTATTAACAATTTAAAATGAAAAAAAACTTGTTTTTTTTATTCTGTCAGCTTAGATTGGCACAGGGCCCCCGTGACACTCAAGTGCAGGGTAAAGCAGTAGAAATGGATGGATGGATTGCATGGATGCATTCTTTACATTTGAAATTTGAACAGTATAACACATATTTAAAATAACATTTGTTTGAGTTTTTCATCTCAAAGTCAGGCCAAAAAATGGTAACGATGTACAGGCGTTTTTCCAACTCTCTCCTCTCTGGTGACAAGAGCGGCTTCCTGCAACAGCGCGAGTGATATTACCGTAATAACCGCACGTTCGCTTTAACGTGCAACTTTCTTTTTTTCCGATAGCACAAACTGCTGCGTAATTACATTAATGCGCTTACATGAATGCGTCGTCCCCAATACGCTCAGTGTTAAAGGGTCAACAACAGTGTTAGGTGCTATATCTCTTGGAGTATGCAAACTAAAAAGAGGTGTGGAAGGTAGTTTATGGATGAGATATAAAGTTATTCATCATCAAAACTCCGAACTTTGTGTTCACTGTAACCTGCCGGCACACAGGATCATTTAAGGGCTTCTAGAGTAAGGTAAAAAATGTTAAATTACAATGGAAAACAACTTGTGTGGCAAACACAAACATGCATAAATGCAAGTGAGAGCATTTATTGTCTCAAATCTGCCTCATTTGGACCAGGTTTCAGTCTCCGTGAGGACTAGTGGTCCTGACAAGGTCAGTGTTTATGCCAGGAAATGTCCTCAAGAGGTAACTAGTACAAGTGTAAACACACACATGCAAACACACCATCCTACACCAGCCATCTGTCCATGTCTTATCCTTCTTCCACTCCAGTCGGAGGCACGGATACAATTCAAGACATGGAATCTCTTAGTTCTGCCAAGAAAAAAAAAACCCAACGACTTGTAAAAAGGCTGGTGTTGGAGAGAATGTGTGTTTTGCACAGAGCGATGGCAGACTCCCAGTTCTTAAAGTCTATAAATACTCGTACATACTGAATTCTCCTGTTGTCTGCAGCCTTATCAAGAGGAATCTGGTCATTTACTGACATCAACACTGTGTGGGGGGGGGGGGGAAATACACTCGATATATAATAAAGTGGAGAAAGGGCACAGACACAGAGTGACAGGGAGGGGGAAAAAAGAGAGAATATTGAGTGTGACCTAGAGAGGATTAAAGGAGAGCGGAGAACAAAGGTGGATCCTGGACGGAAATAAAAAATGATGCACAAGTGGGAATTGAATGGGGAGCTTAGAGGAGACGCTGTAATTGGACAAGGTGGTGGTCAGAGACAGGGACAGAGAGAGGCACAGTGACACAGTGACAAGCAGGTTGGGGATTTATTGACAGACACATGAGGACAAAAGTGTGCTCGCTCTCTCTGTCTCTCTCACACACACACACACACACACACAATCGTGCTCCAGTGTACTGACAAATACATTGCAGTGAATATGGAGGACGTTGTAAAGAAACGCTTCCATGTATCCGTCTGAGTCATGGTTTCACGTGGTAGAAACTGCTGTGCATTCGTATCAGCTTTCACTCTGAGCTTAAATTGTGCCGTATTTCTAATACAATCACTGCAATTTTTCCCTTAATTCACACGCTATTTCCTCGGTCTAGACTTTGCTGTTTGAGAGAAAAAAAAAGCTGTTTGAATTCAAAGAAAGAAGGTTCTGCAAATATTGAGCAAAAATGTCGTCCTAAAAGGAATTTAATGACACACAATAATGAACAGAAATATAAAAACCATATTCACATGTATACAAATGCAGGAAAATCACACCTTATCACATTGCTTATCACAATCCTACACACAGAAAGTCAAACTGGGGAAGTGAAAGTAGGAGCACTCTTCTATAAATAATTCTCCACCTGTGGCCAAGAACCTAAAAGAGAGTTCAATTTACGTTGTCAACATCGGGGAAACATTTTCAGGCGACGGTTTCTTTCTGACGATTCATGCACCCGCAGCACTTCACCAACTCATGTCATGTCAAACGTCACAAAGTCAAATCAAACATAATCAAATAATTCCAGGGAACGAAAAGGAAAGTAAAGCAAGAAACCCAACAGACCCAACTTTTAACAAGAAGAAGAAATCTTTGGCACAACCAGACTCAAAGCTTTGCAGCCATCTGCCTCAGTAGGTTGGGGTGAAGGATAATACGGGACAGAGGAGACGTGGGGGACAGAACAGCCTCTTCTTAAGTGCATGACAAGTCGTTTGCATTGTCAACATAATTAAGTATCACTGAAATAAAAAGAAAATGTCTCATATAAGCTTTGAAGTTATTTCCTTTGTTGCTTTCAAAGCTTTTACAATAAGTAACAAGACAAGAACATTATTGCAAAATGTCATTTCTGCAAGAAAATGAAATGCAGAACAATATGTGATCCCAAATTCCAGGTGAATTCTCACGATACGAAAAGTTGACACACAAAAAAGCAGAGAAATAGCTAAATATAGGAAGGGAGATGTTTGGTTTAATAAAAGATTATAGAAAAATGCACATTCAAACTCATTATAGAGCTCACACCAGGAGAAATGAGAACTCGTACTGGTTCTACAGAGTTTTGGCTCACAGCCCATGAGCCTCTCACTACTCTGACGTGGGTGGCAGGCACAATAAAAAAATAATTATTTGTATTCATAGAAAGTTTAATAGTGGGATTTGCAATAAATGATCATAAAACACACACAGGTTTGAGCAGCTGCAACACTGCAATTGCAAAGGTTTATCCCTAACCTTTGTTTAAACCTAACCTTAGCCCTAAACATAACCAATTGCTCAGAAATGAGCGTTACTGGTCTTGACAAGGTACGAATACAATAAACTGGAGTCATTTCCCACTGCAGGCTACTCTATGAGTATCTGTCAAGGGACCAGTCTGTGGAGGTGTCAAGGCATGTGTTACACTTGCTGAACTCCTCACAGACAGTCACTGCTGCAGAATTCAGACAGTCCATCGTTTGCAGGCACTGAACACATCCTCTCAGTCCACGTATGACTCCGCAGTTGGGCCACTACGACTCCGTCTGAAACCGCACATCGATAAATAGTCGCACCGTAGTTGCGGGCAACATGGAGAAGGTTGAGTACTCTCACCTTTTAACCCCGCCACGACATGACGACAGCATGCAATTTCAAGAAGAAAGAGGAGCAGAGGGAGAGAGAGAGAGAGAGAGAGAGAGAGAGAGAGAGGGAGGGAGGCCAAAAGAGGACTGACGTGAAGAATTATTGGGAAGCAGGGACAGAGGACGAGACCTATAAGAGGCAACTGTAAAGATAAAGATAGAATGCAGAAATATAAACTTGATGACGGCTTTAGATGGCAAGTCAGATCCTTTGGGCACTATGACTTACTTCATATATATGCAATTGTTTTGACATAACTAATGTTATCCAATACCTGCCACTTCACTTTAGGCCGAGTTCACACTGGATGTGTTTGCAGAACACTGGCCTGCTACATCTCACACAGCTCTGTAGTTCACAGTTCACCTGTCACCTGTCAAGAAGAAGCCGTGGAGCTTCATAAAACACAACTCTATAGTTAACTTCATAGTATGAAGCTGCATATATACATGTCCTGCATTTACAATAAAGCAAACTCTTAAATGCTTTTACTTTGAAACAGGATGTGTTTGTGACTTAAATAGGCCCCTTAAATAGACTGGTAGATGCTCAGATATTTTTAGTTTGGACAAAAATGGGGGACTAACTAACCCTTACATATTTCGGGCCTCACACAAAGTCAACATTATTTACAATTTGTATAAAAACAAGAGGCAGCAGTCCAGATTAACATAAACATGAATTACACAGTATATTACTTCAAGTTCTTTCGCAGAGACTGTGTGGAGCTGCAGTACTCCATCAGGGTACTTGACAATTCAAACGGAAATTTGAGAAGAAAAGCAGGTGGCAACCCAAGTCATTTCAGATAAGTACTTAGAGACACGCTGGATTGAGGGAACAAATATATATTATTGTGAATCAACACTGGAGAGCTGGCTGTGCTTAATTAAGGAGAATGACTTGGAGAGGGGAAAAAAAGACATTAATTGACATCCTCCTGAGTGTTTGTCTGCCTCACAGCCGAGACTAATCAACATTAACTGCAGCACAACCCAAACAGACAGCTGCCAAAATGTTTTGACAGTTCATTCACAAATGCACACTGGCTTTCTACTAATCATGAAACATTCATGAATGAAAATGTGCACAATTGGAGTCTGAATTGGTGAGTGCGCCGTGTGTGCAAACACAAAGCGAGTCATTTCAGTGCGCTGCATTGGGAACAAAGCCGAGAGGAAGAAAGCTGCGAGAATCAGCAGAGTCGGACAGCGACAATGTGAAGGACAAAAACAGAGTTTATTTCCGTGCAGTGCCGTAGGGAGTGATTCATACTCTTCTTCCCTCATGGTCTTAATGTGTTCACCTAGTCACAATAGGTGACTGTCAGCAGAAAACCAATGGAATGGCCATCCATTTTGATTTTTAACAAAACTCTACCACAGCCCTGGAGGAGGGTTGGCTGGTGAAAGAGGCTGTGACACTGCGACAAGGTCAGACTGTGCTGAAGTTGCAGTTACCACACACTAAAACATTATATAGAGACTAGGATACTGTGTGTGTGTGGGTCACAGGTCTTTTGCGGCTGGTTATTTCTACATTTATTTCAATGTATTGATTGCAAACAGAACACAGAAAAGAAACACTAACAATAAAGATAGAAAATGTCCTTTTTCCAGTGTTGAACCAATGCTATGTTCTGATTGTTTGCTGTTGGCAGTTCATGTGTTTAAGCCAAATGTGGTCGTGCTGTGTCTATGTTGTCCAATGTCTTTATTTCTTTTTATAGCTTTTGCATACGGTCAACGGAGCTCCTCCAGCCATTGTCTAGCTCTGATCCATAAAGGGTCATGAGGGGAGCTGGACCCAGAGTACAATCTGGACAGGTCACCAGTCTGTCACGGCGCCAACATACAAAGATAAACAACTATTTATTGCTCACATTCACGCCAATGGTGAATTTAGAGTCTCCAGTCAATTTAACAATCTGCTACAGCTTATAGAGACCTACAGGTAAAACGGCCAACAACTCAAGATTTGTGAGTATAATGAAGCATATTCTCTATTTTCTAATCCTTGATATCCATGCATCACATCTGAATGTCATTATGTCTTGAAAGGCATGCAACAGGAAATATTAGAAACACAAAAATGCTTAGATGTAGACAGACGTCTACATTTACATTTAGAGATCTGCTTTGTACCCATGGAAACCGGGGCTGGGGGGTTGTAATCAGGCACAATTTCCATCACAAATGAAACTGAGATGTCTCTGAGCACATGTTTCTTTTCTTTTTTCTTTTTGTGCACAAACTACATTCACTGGTTCACCACTGCAGTATGCAGCAGTAATAGATCCAATTAAACCAAAGACTTTGGTAGATTTTTTTCAGACAAGGTTCATTTGCTGTGCCTGCAGGGGAAAAAGGAGCAACCCTGTGACTCAAGTGGCCGTCTTATTGAAGCATCATTTACCCTCATGTTCAATGAGATTATGCAGTCATGTTTATACATTACGGTTGCCCTGTGCACACAGAGGCTGCCCGCACATTATCAAGGACCCTTGTAATCTGAATAAACAAACTTCACCAAATGTCATTTCAGCGGAAGCGTATGCCACTCCAGATGTCCATTGCATGCATGTGTGGCACACTTTGGTGACAAGACAAAACATTCACTTCTACAGCATTTTTTTTTTGTATTTTACAAGCGTTTTACAAGAAACACTGCTCATAACATCACACAGTTACAGTAAATCTAGCTAAGGCCATAGTCTGACTAAGACAGGCAACTGGACAACTTGCTGAGTCTGAGTAGCGCTGTATCTCTCTATAAGCTTATGTGTATTCAGTCAGTTTTCTTTTGATATGTCACAGAAAAATAAAAAGTGAACGGTGAGAGACATCACATTGTGGTTCTGTATGTCTGTATGCAGGACGCCAAGTCCAGTCCGACTAAGCGCATACATGCAGGAGTAATCGGACTATGAATCACATTAGCCAGGTATGTTAGTCCGACTAAGACTCGTTAGTCCGAATTTTACTCGGACTAACGTGTTTACATGACATTAAGAAAACCAAATTATTGTCTTAGTCCGACTAAAAACGGACTTTTAACATGCACGTAAACAACATGTTTGTTGCTACACATTATATTGACGAGCTGCGTCAACCCCAACCGACTACGACACTGGCATTATGTTTACACTGACGACTGATGTTTACATCTCAGAGACACAAGCTGCTCGGACAAAAATAGACGTGGGAATGTAACGACGTGCAAAGAAAGCTGTGAAAGGCTCGGCTCATACAGTAATTGGACACAACTGAAAAGTTAGCAGGCTGTTAATATTTGCATGTTGCAATAAAAAAGAAATTGTGGCACCAACAGCAATGACACTTAAACGCACTTGGGTTGGGGGAGGTGTGTTGTGGTGAAAGAGGGTGAAAAAGTGGTCTGTTTCTACTTTAATCATCTCAAAATTACTGAATAGAGAGCATGTGACAACGAGTGCTGCATCTTTGCTTTAAAAAGGTATAAGTATCTGAACATCTCCCCATCTCTGTGTGAGAGTTAGGCTGTTTGTGTTAGGGATACTGATAGCCATCCTGGGTTTTTAAGATTATAAAAATAATCCCCTTGTAGATTACACAGTAGTTCCAAAGACAATTTTAATAAAAGAAGGATTATGCGGGGAAACAAACCATGTCAGTTAGCTAATCCCACAAGAACAGAAGGGAAATACATTTCAGATGACCCGTTTCATTCACATGTGCGCTGGAATGGGAGCAGTGAGCAGAGACCTTTAGGCAGCACACATCTGTATGACACAGCTTGCATGAGTTGGACGGTGGATCAAATACTACGCATCACGGGCCACAACTGACTGACAATACTACACAAATGAGCATGACATCGACCCTCTAGCTACTTATTATCTATTTATATATACTGTAACTGCTGTTTAAAGGCCACACAGACACAGATACTGCCTCAACATACACACGCGTGAGCCAGACTAGACAGAAGCTACAGGCCAAAACGTGTTCAGCGACGCATGACATGGCAGCTAATACAATATAATTAAGACAGCATGGCACTGACACTTTTCCAGGACTGACACACAACTCGAGGGGGAAAGCAGTCACTGACTTCAGAGCGCAGAAGGAGGTAAGAAAATGGATGTGGAGCAGTTAGAAACATGTTGTCAGGAAGATGCAAATGTAGGTGAGGAGTGTGTGTGTGTGTGTGTGTGTGTGTGTGTGTGTGTGGAGTGGGAAGATTAATGTATGGGAGCGTCAGTGCGTTCATCACATAAATACAAATGTCAGCGAAATACACAGTCGAGCTCACTTCGTTTCGGATCTGTACAAACTTTGAAACACTGAATATTGTGTCTGCAGCTCATGAATTAGACTCGAATTGGTTGATCCACTAATTGTATGCAATTGTATGCCTCTTCTCTTTTGTTTGCATCATTACAAACACGTCTAACTGTATATTGGTTTAAAACGCATATGACTAAAAAGAGCACGTATAATAAGACCTAGCCTTAACATAAAAATACAAAACAGCTCTCATGTCCGTGGTGATTTCAGGTATAATTATTATTATTCTTTGTTCGCCATCATAAAGACACAGCGGTAGCAAAAACACCAGCGCACGTACATTTTCAAAAAGCCATTGTGCTGTAATAAGCACCTTACCATACAAGTTTTACACGGAACTCAAATGTATGGCTTTTAAGCACAGGGATGTTTTTCCATAATAAGCAAGGGTGCTTATTATTATGCCAAAACACCGGCCTATAAAAACTGTGTCCAATAGGACGTATAATAAAAGCCAATGAGGTTTATTTGATTTGTGAGTTGTGTATTAGTGGACTATAAAGTGTAGTTTTAGCAGGTTTTATCATATTGTACCGATTATGTCTTCTGTTTATCATCTGACAATTGTTATTGTGTGTAATCTAGTTTAGCTTGTAGTTGTTATGTATATGCATCTACATTTGAATGTGTTATGCAATGTAAATAGCTATAAACTCCAAGTACAGCACATTAGTTGTATTGGAACTATCCAATCCAATCCAACTTTATTTATAAAGCACTTTAAAAAAAGTGCTGTACATCAGAGATAAATAAAACAAATGAAATATAAAAATGACCTAATAGACCTAAGAACAAACAACGTATTTAAATAAAATTCTATTCTATTCTAACTAATATAAGCTCACATGGTTCTTGTTTACCATTACGCTTTATTTTTACAGCGTCATTTTAACATTCCATGTTAAAACTCGAACCAGAGAGTTGTCTATCTCTGATTTAAACTATACTTTCTTCAGTAAAAGAATAACCTTTTTAGGCTTGAAAGTCAGATGAAGAAGACAGCAACACTCCAGAACATTTTTGGGTCTGCAAACTGACACGCTGTAAACACTCTCACTTTTTGACAGCTGCGTATGTCCCACTTGCCGGCTCTAACCCCAGTTTGCTGGAGGTACAACATATCTCTCTCTTTAAAAACCATGGCGAGTGCAGTGCTGCACGGAGAGAGATACGAGGATGTACAAGTGCCCAGGTTGCGATAAATATAAACCTGTGTAGTGCTGCGCTCCCATCGCTCCCTCATACTGAAGTCTCTCATCTGAGATGGTAACACACACAGAGGATCCCATCAAAGTACTTGTGACCTTTCTCATCTTTCAAAACAGACAGTGTAATGGAGCGTTCAGTAAAATGACATTGAGAGTTCAACTCAGTTCAAGGGTAATTATACATTTGCATCAAAGTGTCTTAGAGTGGATACTTTAAAACTGCATTTTACTTTCAAAATAAAATACAACATGACCCTAACTCACATGTTTAAAGTGTAAAGACTAGTCTTGTTTCAGACCTGGATTTCTACAAACAAAGAAAACACTATTACATTTAAAAACAAATCTTAAAAGATTCGTCTAAGCATCCTTAATTATACATAAATCTGACTAATTTAGCTCTACTTTTTTGCTTTACATATACTATACCTATCTCTCTAGAACAGTGGAAAGTCTGTGACCCAAGGTTATTTTCTAATCTGTGGATCCTAATGTGAATATAGTTGGGCTCGGTTAACTAATCCAGGGCAAGATCATATTTACAGATTAAAAAAACAACAATTTATTAATCCTTACGATGGGACACATGAAATACATTTTCTATGCACTGCTGTTGAAATAAAGATTGCACAGGTTAGGAAGACAGTCCTGCATTAATCGATATAGCTCTCCTCCACACCTGTCTGCAATTATCGCTTCCACAAAGGACCCATAATCGTTGTTCTTTCCTTGCCAGACAATGAGCTGCATTCTTCGTAAGTGCCTGTAATGCAGTGAGTCTTCTCTGTTGCCCTCTGTGCTCCTCACTTTACAAACAAAACCACTATCTTTGACTTGTTTTCAAGTCTAAAAACAAACCCAGGTGTCACATTTAACCCATATTCATCCTCTGACTTTGCTCTTGACCAAAGACTTTTCTTCATCGATTATTTCTTCCATCTCCCCATTCAATTCCATGTCCCATATTTTACTCTATCCTTTCCATAGTTTTCATATTTCGCTACGTTATGTTCAGATTACCAGACACATTGTTCAAATCGAATTCATTCATTCAAATTCGATTAATCATATTTGATTAGTTACATTCTTAATTACAAGTGTCTTTCTCCGAGGGTCATCATCAACAACAACACAATATATCGTTTGTGAGACTCCTCAGTATTGAAGTGGAAGATATTTAAGATAAGATACATAGATGTATTGATCTCCAATGGGGGGAGGGGGGATCACAGATGATGTCATTCTCCTCCATCGTTGTTGTGTCAACCCTCAGCACATATTTACAGGCAAAAAGCCGCAGGGGTTCCGTTCTACGACCACATACTGAACTGACACAAATCTGATTAGGAAAAAGTGGAATTGATGAGTTAATTGATTGAAACACAGCCCTGACAAAAGATCTGATGTGAGTCAATTCAGCCCGATTTTCTGAATGAAACCCAATGCAGAGATTCTTATATTCTTCATCCCCCTCTATCTTCACACCATACTGAAGCTCCCCTCCCTCCCTCACCTGCATGTCTGAGTCCATGTGGCCCTATTATCATTTCAAAGAGGGACAGTGGGCTCCTGCTCAGAGAGCAGCCCCTTTGAAAAAAAAAAAAGAAACGTGGATTTTAAATCAGGTTCCTCATGAACAGTCAACAAGGAGCCGGGCTGACTCATGAAAGATGCAACAGGAAAGGACGCATCTGTAACAGCCGACAGCTTGGAGCGGCGTAAGACGGCACTGGTGAAATATCAAACACACTGCGAGTGAGATCAACAGGGTATCAACGTGACCCAATCACAAATAACTGAGGAGTGAGTGTTGTTGTTTTTTATATAGTGCATGTAGTCATGTGCATTGTATGATCCTTGGGAAGCAGTTCAACTTCAAACCTTAAGTCTGAGTCTGAATTTTTTATTTCTAGGTGTAGGAAAAAAAAAACATGCTGAACAATGTAAAAACACTGCTGTGTTTTCCTGTGGTAATATTATATTAGCCAGGTACTTTTCAAAAAGGTGTTGCCACTTGTTTTTGCCTGATTTAAGCCTCTAAGAATTACTGAAATGCTTAGTAAAGTTATTTATTCCAGGAAAATGTAACATTTTGATAGGTTAATGTTTGAAATGCACATTGTCATACGTGTTTAAGAGGCTACTTTTGCACAGCAATGAAAAAAAACATTTGTTTATCCATTAAAGGAATACTTCACCAATTTGCATTTTAGCTTTGTATTACTAGAATAGGGGTAGTATTTTTGATAAATTGTGCTTCCCAACCTCAGTTTCCCCTGAGTCAAGAAATATCTTTATTCTTTTCTTTGTTGGTCCTGTTAGCTTAACTGTTAGCAAAGATGGCGGACACTGTTTACATTCTGGGAGCGAGGCACAGGCACAAGATTTACACTTAAACACTGCTTGGTGTTAAAAACAATTCACAAAAAAAGTAAATGTATAGTGATGACCCACAGGAAAAATCAGTGTGTGTCACTGGGCTGACAGCTCAGACCATGACAGCGCCCGCAACACAGCGACGTATATAAAATTCACTGCTAATACCCAAGGGCAAACATGTTATACATATATGTATGCAACTCAATCTTCCAAGATTTACATTTATATGCAGCGGAAGCGCTATAGTGACTTTATTCAGCAGCACAGAGCATGTAGAGGTCACACCCCCTCAACAGTCATACAAGCATTTGCCATTAACACTCTCCTTCTTAGGTTGCATGACCTCCATTCTCTAGTAAATGAAGGAGTTGATGTTGACAGCATGGGTATGTGACTGACATATGTAGTTAGACCCCGGAGGTTACCGCGACGACCCCGTCCTTCATCACATCGCTGTTGTTCCCTGGAGTGTTCTGGTTAAGTGTGTTTGCATATATGAAATGTCATTGTGACAGTAGAAAAGCAGGCAGAATTACTGCTTAAGAGCAATATGTGTACATTGATGTACAAACACTTCAACGAACAAGCCTTTCATAACCATTTGTATAATTTTGATTGGCCATAAACTGGTTTGATCCCCGATGTCGAGATGGCTTGTAAATTCTTAGGGGTTGGTTCGTAGATAAACGTGCACCGTGCCAAAGACGCAAATTGCGTCATCAACAAGCAGGCCAGATTTTGGAACCACACGCAAAGAGCAAATTAATTTCCCAGATTATAATCCCCGCTCACCAAGCAGAAAAAACATTTTGAAAACAGAAGAAGTAATCGACGTCATACGCGGAGCCATATGCTGCGAGAATGGAGCGGAAGTATACCACAGGCTTTAAAGAAATATAGAGTAAAAGGTAAAGATAACCCTTGGTTCTCCCCTATGTTGGCAGTATCCTCTGCTGATTTGTTTGTTTTCAGACAATTAAGAAACAAGTGTTTGTCTTTGATCAAAAAAGCCAAATAAGAATATTATTTATCTGTCACCACTGAGAACCTAAAACAGTTGTTAAATCCGTGACTGTGAGTCATGCTCTCTACCTGACTATGTTGCTATGTGCAAAATGGAAATACTATAGTGTTTTAACAAGCATTTCATATGCCTGTCTTGACCAGGTCTCCCTTGGAAAAGATGTTTTTAATCCCAATGGGATTTTACCTGGTTAAATAAAGGTTAACAAACGAATAAATAAACAGATTATTGTATAATATGTTTCTTTTGTGTTTACTTCACAGCGATGACAAGAGAAGTTTAAAAGAAAACCGCTTCATCCACACCACGTCACACACACGTCACACACACACACACACACACACACACACGCTCACACACTGCTGGGGGGATGTACTGCATGTTGATGAGTGATCCAGATTGTGATCTTTGCATGTCACATCAGAGTGACAGCCACAAAGGACACGTCTCCTGCGTCTGCACCCATCAACCAGTGGCATTTATCTGAGCTGCAGACAGACTGAAATGACCCTCAGATTGACATGCGACAGCCATGTGCAACTACAAACTACTGAATTCCAACACTTCTCTTCTTTTCTTCCACTTTTTCTCCAGTTTTGTTTCCGGCCAATATTTTTATGACAGGTATGCTCTTACCTTACCTTATCATCTTATCTTAAATTGGTTTTATTAATATTAATACCTGGTGGTTGTAATAGGAGACCTGGACTATTTGTACTTTAACTAGTTTTCAAAAGTAATTTTCTTCCTCTTTTTTCCTTCACCACAGCAGAACGTTATATCTCTGTTATTATGCGTCATTGCCATCAACCCTAATGGAATAAAATGATGATACTGAAGGAGATTGTGCAGAAATGTTCATAGTCTCCGTCTCCTGGGACCCCGAATCTGTAGAAATAATTTGCTGATTGTTATAAACTACAGTAATTTAAGTTACAAAATAAAAAAATCAATGTGTGATACGGTGTAACTCGAGCAATGTTTTTGCTCTATTTCACGGAGCTTTGGGTCTAATTTCCCCCAGCTTCTTTATCTAACGAGTGATTTCTCTTATTTATTTTTTTAAAGAAGTTTTGCAACATAATGCAAACTATCTAAGCTTTCAAATGTTTTATATACATATATATACATATATGTATATATATATATATATATATATACATTATATACATTATATCATCAATCTTGTCTTTATTTTCCTTTAAAAATTTTTTTAATTTTATTAACCCTTTAACACCGAGTGTATCATCGGTGGCACGTTTGGGCAAGCGCTTTTTACATTACTGTAATCACGTGATAGTTTGTGCTATCAGAACAATCCCGACAGTTTCTGAAAGCCGGGAAGTTGCACTTCAAAGCCAATATGTGGCTATTACGGTAATTTCACTGATGCCGATGCAGGAAGACGGCAAATCAGCGCATTTGTGCCCTCCAAAGATATCCAAAAATGCCATAAAGACGGTGCTTTCGGGTGATAAAACCACCACTGAGGTTTGGTGAAGCGTTTGAGATCAGTGTGTAGTTTTTTTGATTGGAAACATGTTTTATACGGTTCAAAATGCAAACTCCAGTGTTTTTCTTCTAAATAAAAGTTTTTTTTTTATTGTTTTTCCTGACTTTAAACTGTTAAACCACTCTTTTAACATGCAGTAAATTGTAAATAACAAATGCCACGTACTGAAAGTTCAAAGTGTTCTGGAAAAATGGGCAAGAGCACTTTGTCACAGGACATTTTCTGCCCCTTTTATGGTGGGGCCGGACCAGTCCAATAATAGCATAATAACCTAAATGTTTCCCATTTTACAATAAAGTATGTTTTACAAAACATATTATGAACAACCTGAAATTTCTAAAAAAATAAGTGCAATTTCAACAATATTATGCCTCAATTTACCATTTACATGTATCTGTAACTGAAAAATAGAATATTTTTACATTAGGAATCTAAATCTGAGGTTTTCACAAAATCATCCTGGGACCCGGATTGGGCCCACTGGTAGGCTGGTTCTGTCCCGCAGGCCGTATGTTTGACACCCTTGTGTTAAAGGATTAAATGACATCTAAAAAGACCTAGAACTAATTTATTCCTTTATCACCGACATCATCAACCTTGCTTTATACAGTATCTCCATGCAAGAAACATCTTGCCAATTATTCCATATTTAGCCTTAAACTCCATGAACACATTATGTCTAACTCGTCACCCACTTCCACCAAAAACTGATAGACTTTTTTTGTACTTTACGACTCGATTAACTCAACTGAACTATACCATCTGAGTTATTGTAGTTATTTATTTGAAGCAGAGGGAACCAATCTTCTGCCTCATGTATTAGAGCCTATTATTGTGTGATGGCCAGAGGGCTGATTGCACTGAAGGAGAAAGATGAAACTCTCCCACTCCTGCTCTCACTGCTTTAAAAGGTCTGATGCAGTTTGTGCAGAGAATCAAACTCATACTCTGTACGAACGACTCTGTGCCGACAGATTTCATCAGAAGTGACAGGCATTAATCAGCCATGTTGGGAATCATAGGTCACATGACTTACTCTGGCTGTTGTTTTTGTTTTTAGATGTTGTTGAGAGGGCACGATAATGGAAAACGCACAAAAGGGTTGGCAGTAGACATTTGTGATGAATGTGTTTGCTTGTGTGACTGTATTTCATTTTATTTTTATTATTATTATTTTTTTGTGTCTCTCTCAGGGAAACAACATATTATAGATTGTGAGTGGGGAGTTTTAGGCCAGTGATGTATAGAGGACAAACCTGTAATTCACATGATTAGAGACACTAGAAAACAGCATCTGTACAATGGTACGACAAAAAGTGGGGTACGACTCGAAGAAACTTTCTGATGTGACGTAAAACAAATGTTAGTTCAAGATTGCTATCTGAATTAAGGATATTTATCAGGCAGAGCAGCTGCGACATTTAGAAACCTGGGAGGCTAATAAATACAGCAGTGGCATTTATTTTAACAGGAGAAATGCAAATTAAATTAGAAACATATTTTTAGATTGGGGGATTCTCCTCTGAACGGCGACAAATGGCTGTGAACAAACTAAATTTACATGAGGTTAGAGCAGCAGTAAATAATGAAGTGAAATTGTTCAACATGATTAAGAGAACAGGGGAATTTGCCACATGTTTGATACATCTGTATGAATATAAAGGAGAGACGGGGACGTGGAACGTTAAGAAGAAGTAAAGAAAATCAGGCTGAGGTTGTGGAGCATCCTCTATGATCCTTATTTGAAATGACATGCCCATCTCTCATGTTATTTCAACAACATCAACAAGTCCCAAACCGGTTCATGCTCACAATCCTGTGTTGGACTTCTCATTTTTGAGGGCCGGTGAACCCATAACGACTTACCCTTATTTGTATCCTTGTTAGTTTTAGCTTCAGTTTTCCTGGACGTGCAGCTCTCTGGTAATTCTCCATCCACGCCTGTGCAAAAAACAAAGCCACACACTTAATCTTGATGACATAATGATTCCTTCAGAGAGACAGAGTGAGGTGTTTTCCTCCACACGGTTGTGCGACACTGACATGACACCGCGGTGGAGCGCGGGCACAGACGCAGGGTACTGTGCCTGGAACTGCATTTCAATCCGAATGTTTGATCTCGCTGTTAGGGATTTGACTGATATTGCCTGAGGAGATCAAGACGAGAGTTTGCTCTTTACCCCCCCAGAAGGCATAGAGAAGGGAGGCGTGAAGATGAAGAGGCTTTAGAAATAAGAGCATATTTTCCCGCTCCTTCTCTGTGTTAGTTTTCAGACAGATGCATCATATGGGATATTTCACTGACTATAACGCTGGTTTATCCGCCACATAAAATGCACGCGCTGTCCTACTGAGATGCTTCATTTTCTCTGCATGCATAAATAAATAGTTATGCTAATATATACGTTTCTCTCTTCTTCTTTTTTTTTTTACTCAAAAACACTCGGCATGTTGCTCTCCACCCCGCCCCCCCCCCCCCCCCCCCCACACACACACACACTTATGCGTGAAATCTGCTCCATTAACACAGAGACAGATGAGGACCATGGTGTCCACGGAGCGACGCCGCGTTGTCACCCGTGAATAAGACGTTGCCGGGGATCACAACCAACAAACTACTGTAAGCACAGTTATAACAACGAATGATTCATCGCGCGCTAAGTGAATTAACAGGCTTGCCCGCCTTAAACAGCATTTGGACTCATTACTGGGTATTGATCGAGTCCAGTGTTCTGGATGGAGGCAGGCTAATCCTTAATAATCTGTTCACTGTGGAGAAGAATAACAAATCTGAAGGTTACACTTTTTCCCCCCCTCTTTGTGTCGTTCATGCTCATTTTTTTCTCTTCCTCCTGTCCTCTTTGGCCATCTGTGGAAATAGATATATGGACTTATGTGCACTTTTTTGTTTATAAACACTCCAATAATTGCAATAGTGGCAGTCGTTTAAGAAAAACTTTCTTATACCATGTAGCACCTGAGAAAATATTGAGCACTTGAAGTAAAACCTTTAAAATACAGAGGTGTAAAGAGGCCGAGCTTCAGACTTTCGGACAAATGCTCTCTCATCATCCTCCTCTTCCTCACATATACGGTAGAACAGTATTTCTGATTTGAAGATGACGACATGAGTTCTGCTAATCCCACGCTGCAAGTCTCCCCACCTACAGTATAACAGCCTTCATTAGGAAATGAAATGTACACGATATGCAGTTTCTTGTTAATTACTAATCTGGACAAATATTTAATAAGTTTGTGTGTTTTTTGGTTGGTTGAAAATGTTAATGTAATTTTGGGAGTAGGTTGTGGCTTATGAATAATTGTGCATATTTAATTGCCTATAGTAATACGCAAGTACCTACGTGGAGTGCTTACTCTCTCTCCTCCATTTCTTTTCCATTACGTTTTATTTGTCTTATCTTGGAAAACAGTTTGCGCCAAGAACTGTTCTATTTTTTAACAACTGAATTGTGAGGATCCAGTGGAGTTCTTTGGTGTCCTTGTGTGGATTACAACCAGGGAATTATTAGAGCGTCAAGCTGAGGCTTCATTAAAGAGGAACCTACAGTTGCTTTCTGCTCCATATACGCCTGTACTGAAAGTGCTTTTGCCCATTCTGCACCTCTTGTGTGAAATATGAGTTAATTTAATCAAACACTTTCAAATCCAAACGGAGAGTTCTTGAGGCCGACTCCACAACATGCACCATTTAGGTGAGGGTTTTGTATTTGCTGCCGTCTGCCTCGGCCGGGACTCCTTTGAAAAAGAGGGAAGTGGGAATTTCTGTGGGAATTTCCTGAGTGTCACACTTCCAAAACTGTGCAATAATAAGACACATGTTAAACCATTTGTTATATAGTCTGGCACCACATCACAGTCATTGTCTCTTTTGTAGCTGTCAGAAAATGTGGTTGTACAAAGAATATTGTTTTTCTTTCCTGTGTTTAAAGTCCAAAAATAACCAATAATTTTTAGGTTAGGTTTGATTTTTTTTTTTCAAACTACACTTCCGGTCTTTTTCTCATTGCTGATATTGCATGTGGTTCTACAGTAGAGTGGAATCATATTAAGTGATGTTTTTCGCCACATTTGCATATTGGAGATTTACTGAAGAGAAAGTGGGAGAGAGAGACAGAGACAAATAGAGAGACGACAATATCTGCCTGAAAGCCAGGAGGGTTATTTCCCCCCTCTTCACGTGTCACCTAGAAAGTCGCACAGTGCTGGCCAATGAGAAACCAACACCACTGCTAATTGCCTGTTAGGGAGCGTGTCAATCATGTGGAAATGCCGCCGGAAAAAATTTACATAATATCCCATATATCCTGCCAGCTGACGCTAAATAACACTCAATGACCAAAGTGGAGGTTCAGTTTTTCTCTGTCACATTTGACTCTGCTGAACAGTGATTAGTCTCCCAGCCCCAATATTCTTGTTTAGAAATATTCTCAGTGTCTTATTTGAATTTGCATATGCATGTACACGTGTGTGTGTGTGTGTGTGTGTGTGTGTGTGTGTGCATATACTCCTCAGTGACTACAGTGGTTGGTAATTGTGAAGAAGGAGAGGGGATAATAACCATGGTCTCAAACAAGGTTGATGGAATCCATAATTAGAGGCTTGGTTAATGCGAACACCTGCTGTCCATGTCTGATGCTGTGTTGTTGTTGTTGTTGTTGTTGTGGCAACGACGTCACGTTTGCATTACCACAATTACGTGCCGGTTTGTGCAATCGGAAAAATTCCGTCAGTTTATGAAAGTGTAGAAGATGCACATCAAAGCCAACATGTGGTTATTACGTTCATTTCACTCACGCTGTTGCAGGAAGCCGGCGATTCAGCGTCTTTGTCACAAGAGAGGAGAGAGTTGGAAAAACGCCTTCTCATAGATTCCATACTTTTTGGCCTGTTTTTGGACATTGAGAAAAAGACTCAAACAAATGTTATTTTATGTTGTTTATTGTTTATCTGTGTTTTATACTGTTCAAATGTATGTTCATGTACAACTACAGTGTTTTTTTCTAAATACAAAAACATTTATTTAAATTAAAAGCAGTGAATTGTAAATAACTGCCACATATTGAAAGTTATTCTGGAAAAATGGGCAAAAGCTCTTACTCACAGGACATTTTCTGGCCCTTTTATGGTTAAAATAAGCAAAATAAAAAAGTCGCGATGGACATTTTGAGGCTTAAGTGTTGAAGGGTTTATACTTGGTTTTAGGGTCAGAATTGGGTTTCTGTTATGTGTCATAACGTGTGTGTGGTCAAACTGTGACCGTCACATGTGTTCTCAAATTACAAATCTGTCGTCGGTGTAGCGTGTCACAGACACCAGCTGATGCAAATGTGCCCTATGCATTTCTTTTTTTTTATTTGACAACAACAACTAAAGCATGCCTCCACATTGTTCGCAGCTGTCTGCCTATCAAAAATAAAACAGTCAACTTACACTGTAATTCTCCTGTGACCACTAAACTGCAACAAAGGCTTATTTAGATGTCCAACAATGGCTGAATGTGAAGTGTGCACGCATCGCAGTACAACAAGTGAACCAATCTGAAACTAAATGAGGCAGAATTATTCAGAGATAACTGGTCAGGATTTTACACACACACACACACACATTCATGCAGCTATCCTTTTAAACGGTGGTTTCACCCTTTTTTTTCTCTTGGGCAAGTGAAGGATAAACTTTAGATTTTTGTGATGCTACTGTGTTTGTTTATTTCATGTTCTGTTACAGTGCTGGAATATTATTTATTTACTTATGGAGGATTTCTTTTACTCTGCTCATAACACTTGTTATAAATTACAGAAACACAGTGAAGAGCAGCGTACAGCTTTTGTTTTCTTTGAAGAAGAAGTGACAATGATGTTGACTCCATGTTTTGGGACCGAGACATGTGTGTCAGAGCGGCCGTTTGATGATCATATGACACATTTATCTCTGAAAATAAGTTTTAAAAAACGGTGTCCCTTTAAGGAGATACAATTGGACACCCCACACCTGAACCATGACAACCAGGTTTTTTTGTCTCCATGAGGATTACTGGTCCTGACAGGGTCAGTGTCTATGCCGGGAAAAGGTCCTAAAGAGGCAACAAATACAAGTACACATACATACAAACAACATGTGTGTTGTTGGCGTGTTTGTTTGTTCATCCATAGAACTGTACAACATGCAGCAAACCATGAGTTTAGTTTAGTTTTTTCACCGCTCTTGATGTAAAACATTCACTTCATTAGTGTATTGTAAGCACGGCACTCGCCCGCAGGTTGGACAGACGGACAGACAGACAGACAGACAGACAGACAGACAGACAGACAAGCGCTTTGGTTCCAAACAACCAAAAATCAAGGACAGTACACAGGAGGCTAATATGTGAAAAATGATGGAACGCTCACAGGAGAGCGAACAGATGCACTGGCTGAGACTTAATTAATGAGGGGAGACTAAATACTGCAGGTAAGAAAGATGCTGACTGAACACAGGTGACGCTTTTCAAGGTGGGACATTGAATCAACCAGACCACAGAGAAGGTTCATGGATGCTGTGAAGGAGGACATGAGGACGGTTGGTGTAACAGAGGAGGACATGAGGGATATGACAAGATGGAGGCAGGCGATCGGCTGTGGCGAGCCCTGAAGGGGGAAGCCAAAAGACAAGGAAGAAGATTATTCACACCAACGTCTGCTACATCTTATCCTCACCTATCTATCAGCTTATGTTTCCTCCTGTAGTCCCTGAACATCTTCTACATATTCTTCTGTCAGTTCACTTCGATTACACTCACCTCTGACCCATCATCGCTCTATCCTGTTGTTCCTTCCCCTCCCAAGTCTTTCTAATTGGACTCAGAGTGGGATGTTCCCGTCTTTATCCATAATTCAGCAGCACCAACTTGACCGAGTTATTAGCAGGACATGACAGACAGAGCTTCGAATCTCCTCACTTCGACATTTCCATCATTTTCTTTCCTGTAGGATTTACTTAATGTAATCAAATATTAGTTTTATTTTCATGGTATATTAGCTGCCAGCAAAAATAACATACAGACATTCACATTACAGCCTTGAGTGTAGGCAAGCTCACATGAAGGTAACACCCAATATTTTTTTATGTAGAGGTTGTAAATTAATAATCACATTCTATGTGGTTGATACTTGTGCTGTAGCTGCTTTTAAAAAAAAAAATATGATAAGTGACAAACAGAATGAATGGCTGACTATTATATCATGAGGTATTATATATAGTAACAAGTCTGAAATTTATTTAACACATAACAAAGGTCCATTTATAAACAGCGTGTTGTTTGTTAAAGCATTCTATTCAATCTTTTTTAAGCATTTTATGACAACGATACGATAAAAATGCTAAGTGGAAATTGCCGCTTCTCTTTTTAAAGCGTCAGCATCACTGTGCAATGTCATGAATTAAAAATCTCTAAAACGCATACATCCATAAAGATTTACACCACATGTCTAATAGGCAGGCATGGCTCTCTTGATGAGGCCTGCCTGGTCGATGGTATAATCCACATTTATAAACTGTAATATCTCACTCAACTTTATTAAAGTTATTAAAGTAAAACTTTATTAAATGCTAATATCCGTTTGACAGCCGAGGAGACGCTGTGCTGTTTTTACTACCGTGTATTTCACTCAGTGGGGATCCACTGTGGCAGAGACGTCATGACAAAGCAATGAACACTTTGTATTAATTATTAATTTTTCCATATCTGAGATACTGTCGCACTGCAACTAACCGTTATTATTAGAAATTTGGGGAAATGCGAGCAAAACACATTTGCAGAAGAAAGCCAGAAGACTCATTAGTAGGAAACGACGAACAAAGATCCAGCAAATTCCTTATTTGTGAAATGAAAATTGATGAAATTTGATGATCTGATCGATTACCGCCTTCTGCAAATAATGTATAAGGATTACAGAAATGATTTGAAAAAAGAGAGTGTGTGTACGATCTGAAGGGAAGAGAGGTCTTTTGTTAAAAAAAAAAAATCAGAACCTGTTTGACAGTGAAGAGAGTGTGTTTTCTTCTCTTTTTTGTATAAAAACTGTATACTATGTGTACTGACAGAGCGTGAAAAAGCGGCAGATATTGTACGATTTGTCTTCCTTCTGTTCATTTTTATTCTTGTTTATATTATTTTCATGAGAAAGATTACTTTCATTTATATGTCCACATTGTCTGCGTGCAACGGTTCAACGGGACCAACCTGGTGAACTAAATAAATATGTTCAATTTCTTAAATGAATGAAATAAACTTGACAAACAAACAAACAAATGTCATGGCATTAAGATGACTTTGAATTTGATGTATTATGATCTATTATGTAAATGTGCTTGTTTGTCTTAACTATTTTATTTTGTATATATTATTGTAATTCTGTTTTGTATACTATGTAAATTGATGACTTGGGATAAAGGCGCAAAGTAAATAAGATTTTTCTCCTTTTCATTCAAGACTGGACAATTTTGTGTTTATATTAAATTGCTTTGGTTTTTCTTTTGTGAATGAAATTAAATAAATAAAACTAAACTAGCTTCTCTCATTTAACTCACTCTGTCTTTGAAGCAATCAGTTTATTACCTGCATAAAAGCAGCCATGCAGTATAAAAGCCAAAAAAACATAATATGTAAGCTTTGCCAAATCATTATTCTGTGCAAATAAATCCAGAATTATTGTAAAAAATAAAGCTGTAACTGATGGTAAAACATGAAGGTGCACTTTAATGACCTCTGTAGATCGTTGGTGGAATACAAAATGTGACATAAAAAGCCAATTAGACACACCGTTTGATCTCGACTGATGATTGAAGTACACACTCATAAGACAGCAGAAGAGTTCTGAACGTTAACCTCAACTATACACTTCAAACCTTATGAAATCCTGATGAAATGATTATCCTCTCAGCGGGTGCTGCAGAATGGATCACCTTGCGTTATCTCACACTGAGCGAGAAGTTTTAGTGTCTTTAAACCAAAGATCCATCAAAGGAACCCGTGGCTGCCTCTGTGCATCCACAGGTAACACAGACACGCACACACTGTGGAGAGCAGGGCAGAGGTGACGGCAGTAAAACACTGGGTAAGTGGCACATTACCAAGTGGTGGATATAGAATTTTTTTTCATATGCTTAGCTTTTGATGGAATGTAAAAGTACTACTCCAGAGTATCAATAATTTATTTGATAATAGAAATGATTATGAATCTTGACAAAGCAGGGATTCAAGATATGATGCAAAGGTCCCCTTGAAGTGAAATGTATAAAAAATACATAAAAGACTCTTTCTAGTCCAAGAGCACCTATCATATTTCTTCTCTTTTGAAGTTGAGGGAATACTCGATGAGTCCCCCACCGCAGTTATCCTCAAAGTATGGATGTGTGATTTCCAATCCATCGACACTATATTTATTTATTCCACTTTTGCTCTCGCTCTGCTCTCAATACACGTTTGCTTTTAAACTGTCAAACGAAAGATGCCGAGGGAGGAGGACGAGGAGGAGGAGGAGCGCGGGATCAATGTATCATTTCCTGATTTTTTAACAACAGATGGTTGTAATCCCAGATGTCTGAAAAATGTCTGTTCTTGTAAGACAATGAAGCCTGAAATGACAATACAGAAATATATCTATCTGTCTGTCTATCTATCTACTAGCTGTGTTGCTATCTTTTATCTACCTGGCTGTGTTGCTGTCTGTCTATCTATCTATCTATCTATCTATCTATCTATCTATCTATCTATCTATCTATCTATCTATCTATCTATCTATCTATCTATCTATCTATCTATCTATCTATTAGCTGTGTTGCTATCTTTTATCTACCTGGCTGTGTTGCTGTCTGTCTGTCTATCTATCTATCTATCTATCTATCTATCTATCTATCTATCTATCTATCTATCTATCTATCTATCTATCTCACCTGGTGACATTCTCGTGCTGCACACAGGAAGTGTGACATTTTGTCAAGGTGGACAGAGGCAACAGCAACACTGTGCTTGTAAAGTGAGACGGCTGCAAACAGTTTTGCGAATGACTAATAAACACAAAGAAGCACTCAAACCACAACTTTCAGGTGAATTCTATTGCTCTATAGCTGTATACACACAAAAACTCCCTCAGTCAGGTCTGACAATATTGATTGACAGTCTGTATTCAGTTGAAAGTTGCAGCACACAAATAATCGTACATCATTTCTGTTCACTAAGATCACAAACAGAGGCAGAATAAAACAACTCACATCAACTAAAATCACGCACTGGATCATTAAACTGTCGCACATAAATCTGCTTCCACATTATCTGCACATAATGATAATCAATTGTGGCATTAATGTTGACAGCGGCTGCAGTTTAAAGTCCACATCACAACTACTGTACGTACAAACTCAACACCCAAATACTTTCACAGGCTCGTGGACATCCATCCGTCCATGTCCTCCTTCCCTCTCTTACTGAGACAGCATCATTATTCAGGGAGAGGCAGTCGTCCTCAGCAAAACTGACAATTAGTACCCGACAAAGTGGAAAAACATATTTCTGTATGCTAATGAGTTTTGCAGCCACCACAGTAGATGCTGATTAGACTGTGACTTTCCCCCTAAAAATATCCATTATTGTTATTATTCTTATTTTTCTTATTTAGAGCATTTATGTAGAGCTCAGTTCATTTCTTCCCCACATAGCATTTATCTGGGCCTTCAGCGGGCTTCTGAAATAAGTGACAGGTGACGTAAGAAAGCTAATTTGATTCATGAGTAGATTTAATGGAAGAAACGGTGAAGCGTGAGAGTGTCTATAATGTAGCCACAGTCACTGTTCTCCATACATTCACCTCGGCTGTCAGCAGAGAAGCAGACAACACTGACTTTTCCATGTGGAAGCGAGGGCAGATGCTAAGAGTAGCATAACTTTGTAGAGATAATACCCAACCTCTGCCTGTCTTCAGTGCACATCATGATCAAACGCGAGAATGTAAAAAAAAAAATCACAATTAGCACCTACTCATTTGCACAGACTCTCTCGTACTGCAGTACAACCGGTGTTCTGTCTGCTGCCTGTCAAAAGCCATTTAAATCTAAATGTCAGCTATGTTCTCATTAGTATCAGCAGGAACTTTCCAAAAAGATATATTTCAAGGCTTTCTGTCGAAGAATGACTTTGATGTTTAGGACCACGTTTTTACCTTTTTTTTTTTTTTTTTTAAAAAAGAGTGGTGATTAACTATAAAAATGTGAGTGTTTGTGTAGCTTTTGCATCCCATCAGAATGAAGGGATGACAATTAGAGGCAATTTAATGCAGCTCCCTGGTGACAAAAAAGCATCCAAGAATAATGTCACATTTTGTCATAATAATAACAACATGATTTGCATTGCAGATCATCTGACAGAGAGGCCTCTGCTGAATCTGCCTGTGACCTCGGCAAATCCACTGTGAGTGAGTGAGTTCCTGAAGAGTGAATGACTCATAACACACACACACACACGCACACACACACACACACACACACACACATGCTGAAGACAATGCCACATTTAGACTTATACTTTTTTCTTATTAGACCATGTTATAAATATATTTAAGTACGGAAGAGAATTAGGGCAATGTTCATTTTCTTTTTGAAAAAAATAGAAATAAAACTGAATTCTGACTAAAGATTTTTTTTCTCAGTTCTGACCTTTTCTTAGAATTTTGACTTTAATCTCTGCATTCTGACATTAATCTCGGGATTCTGATCTCAGAATTCCGACTTTCTTACTTTAATCTCAGAATTCTGACTTTTTCTTAGAATTCTTACTTTAATCTCAGAATTCATACTGATTTTTTTTTACTTTCTTTCAAAAAATGGTTTTACATGTGGCCCTAATACTCTTCCGTAATTTAAATCATTTGAATGTTTGGAATACTTATCTCTTGTGGGGGAAAACATGCAGAGATGGAGCACTTGTTATTTATTAATTAAAACTTATTTTAATGGATTTGTTTGTAAGTCACAGACACTATGATTTAGGAAGAAATGTTTTTATACAGAGCTTATCCATCTGGAGGCTTATTGTACTGGCGTAATTACACAATAGTGAGTGCTTTGCTCTTTGTCAGAGGGAATATTACTCACCATTTATGAAAGCGCACCTTCACAGTAAAAGCCTGAGATAAGCTGAAAGACAAAAGAGACAATAAACGTATGAAAATGGAGTGAATCTGATACAGTGGGCATACGGCACGGATAAATTGGGAAGCTTTTGTTCTGCTGTTATTGCAGCACCGGTATCTCATCTGTGGGAATAAAGGGTGCGTTTGAATCTCACACCAGTCAGGAAAACAATGGATGAGAGGTGGTGAGATTGGAAGTAAGGTGGGGGGGCCCTACACAATTTTCCCCAATGCGGGCTCAGATGGTGCCCACTGGAGAAAACGAACGAGGAAGAAAAGAAAAACAAAAAGTGAGACGGCGATGTCCAATGAGGAAGGCAAGCATGCTGCTCTACTGTAAATGTACACGGAGCTGCTGTGTCTGCATTATTGAAGAGTTCTCATTAACCTGAGCCTGAAACAGACCAAATCAATAGTCACACACACCGAGACACAAAGCTTTTCAGGGCGTTAGAGCCGCTCACTGTGCAGATGTCAGGATCATGGCGAGACGTGGCTGCAAATGGAGGTTAAATTCATTCAGAAGAGAGAGAGGAACCCTGCTGTGACTGGGTCAGGGATCACCTGTCTTGCATTGATTCGGCCTGGAACCAGACGCGTTAGACAAAGCATTGATCGCGGTCTGTGAGTTTGTGTGATATGCTTATATAAGTCCCTTGATCATTCTTGTTCCACAGGGTGGTTTATTTATTTTAGGAAAGTCACCTTAAAAGAAGAGTTCAAATGTGTTCATTGCATAGAGTGGGTGTCTGGTGTGTGTGTGTGTGCGCATGCAGAGGTCAAAACTAATGACAGCAGCAAAAAAGAAAAAGATATGCTCATCTGTTGACGTTCAAAACATTTATGTTTTCTCCAAGACAACTTCTTTTACACTAGGTGATATTGAAAAGCCTCATTTGTCATCATTATGTCAGATCATGACAAACTTGTCACATTTCACTCACTTCATTCCAAACTATGTTTTTTCTTTTTTCTTTTTTAACAACTGCAGCAGAGCAATACAGTGACAACATCAAATATGACAGCCGGGTGACCTAATAGAGCTACTAGCAGCTGCCACAGAATTGTAAATGTCCTGAGCCGAGAATACCTTGTTTGTTTGCTTCCCTGGATTCCTACAGCACAACAACACACTTCTGTCTGTCCGAAAACATCCAAATAAATGCATGAAAGCAACACGCACTATGGCTTTTGAATCATACCCTCTGCTACTCTGGTTGTTTTATACGCTATAACAGCTGTAGCATAAGAAAATACAAATAATGGAATGACACTGAACAAAACAGTAAGGCCTATAGTCTAAATGTATGGTTGCTGTTTTTTTAAACTGAGGTTTTCCTCCCTTTTTTTTGTAATATTCTGTCCACATAAAAACAAAAGCATGTCAATTCAACAGGTGGTGATATAACCGTAACTGTGACAACAAAACGTATCAACGTGTTCTGAAAGAGAAACTAGAGAACTCAATTACTGTGAGTAAAAGTAAGATGAAAATAAGATGTCGGAAAACATTAAAAAATATGTTGATCACTGTTTGTCAAAACCTGGAAATGATGATGTCTTTGAATGTCTCGTTTTGTCCACAAACCAAAGTGATTCAGTTTTTAATGAATTCTTTGTTTACAAGGAGCAAAGAAACCAGAAAATATTCACATTTAAAAAAACAATCTTGAATCTTGTTTTAATCATGAAAAAAGCTTCAGATCGAGAGTCATTTTTCTGCTCTAACTGTGAACTTTTTCGAAAATGTTGAAGATTAACTCAAGTTTTCAGGATTTCTAAGTCATTTTAACGGATCTACAGGTCGGCATTGTTCAGTTTGATTCTTGTGTCGGATGTCTTGCTCCAGTGACGGCAGCCTGACAACTTCACGCATAGTATCAGGCTCGGCTCGCTTGGAACCTCGCCAGAGCAGGTACTAAAAAAGTACCAGGTGCTATCGCCAATGGAAAAGCAAAATAACTGTGCTGTAGTGTAGTGGAAAAGCCCCATTATCATCCACTGGCACTGGATTGCTGACAGACCTGGCTCTGGTTGAGGTTCTTTGAATCACCAACATTTAAATTGGTCTCTCAATGTTGAATTAAACAGGACAGATGATGAAATTCAACATTAAAAGACTCCTGTCATGGCTCTAGGTTCTTGTGCAAACCCCTGGAACATTTGGCAGAGTTGGGTTGTTTCATCATTCAGCTCCAATTCAAGAGTGAAAGAACGTCACCAGCTCTCTCTGCCAGCCGGGGAAGAATGCATGGCTGAAGCCTCCAAAGTATTGATTGGGATTTGAGGTGTGATGGTGACAAATATGCCAGAAAAAGGTGTGTGTGTGTGGGCAGCAGCAACAGTACGGAGACAATGCTGTGAAGCAGCTTAGCTTGCCTGGATTTCATTCCCTAAAATGTGTGCAGTCCACATTCTTTGCCTCATAAGACGAGACGAAAGTAATCCAACAATAGAAGAACGATTTCACACAGATACAGAAGTCCTGACACCTCATCGGAGCAGGGAGCATCTCTCTTAGAAACTCTTAGTAATTATGATACAGTATCTATTTTAGATCCGGCAGCTTTATTAAAAATCTGCACCGCAAGACCTTTTAAACCATCACTATCTGATAGATTTTCCTTCGCACCATCTGATTGCAACCGACTGTTTTCATACCATGAACGGATAAGTCAGGGACAGTGTGTGCACCTCAGGTAAAGCTCTAATCTCTCCGCTGTCATTTCCCCAGCTGTGGACTAACTCTGCTGGTAACCTTGAGATGTTCACAGGTAAGTGTGAGGATGCTGGTCTGGTGATTTTACTGGTCAGAATGTCGCATTAAATCGATGCAACAGGTGTTGATGTTTTTCTTTTCCATCCATCTTCAACCGCTTTATCCTCCACGGGGGGTCAGCGGACATAGGGCGATAGGCGGGGTACATCCCTGGACAGTTTCGCCAGTCCATCGCAGGGCCACATAGAGACAAACAAACATTCACTCACTCTCATTGATGATGATTTCATAAATATGAGATGACAAAACATAGAAGAGAGGAGAATAGACATTTAAAGAGGGGACAAGAAGAACAAAATAAGGAAAAGTGTGCTAACACCAGGGCTATTCTTCATTATAGTGATCATAACACTATGGTTTATCAGCAAACAACATAGGACAGTTTTAATTTGAGTAAAGGCCTCAATGATGCATCAGGGTCCTATAGCAATCACAAAGATGCTCCTCCTTGACGTCTGTGAGAGAATAAGAAAACACTCTTCTCATCTTGGCAGAGAGGCCATGCAGCTCTCTCAGAGAATAACGTCTCAGGCAAGGATTAGTATATATTCTATTCATCTGTTGCCAAAGTTTACTGTTGGTATACATATATATATATATATATATATATATATATATGTATATGTATATACATATATATAAATATATATATATATATACACATATATATGTATATATATATATATATATATATATATATATATATATATGTATTTTAAAGAAAACGTATTGTAATAAAGCAAACTATGTGAATTTCAGTATCAGCAGACTCCAGGGCTTACTCCGACTGTTTCAACCTTTAATGCCGTGCACAGCATATGAAACAGTCCCAAAGAGACTCTGATTGAGTCTAACGTGATAAGGTTGGCAGTGTGTTTATTGAAGCAGGTGTTTTCTCCTCCATCTCAACTGACTCGACAAAACCCGGCCTCAAAAGTGCAGGTTAAACCTCCCTTGCAGAAACTGTCAAATTAACGGCCCCTGCCTGACACTGATAACTAAGCCAAGGTGTTGCGTGCTCTTTGGAAGGCAGTGGATAAAGCAGCGGAAAACCTTCATGTAAAAAGGCAACGTGACACACAGCCCAGTGTGCTTTCGTTTCTCTCTTTGAACTGACATTTAGCTGGATTGAGTTTGAAAACTCACCCCATCTCTTAACTCCAGTTTTACCTTCAGTCAACCTCAGCGCATCACCCAACACGGGAGCAACCCTCTCGTCCTTGAGCGTGACTTGCAGGTCGCCGTGCCTTTTCTGTTTAGTTTGAGAGGAACATCGAGGGAGACACGCTCGCCGGCAAACTGGTGCGAGCCGAGGAGTCTGTCAAACCCCATCTTTGCTACAAAAAAGGTGAAGTGGATGGGCACAACTCTCAGTACAAGAAAGGACGGAGCAAAGAGCACAGGAAAGAGGAGGGTGTGTGACGGGAATGCAGGAGCTCCATGTCACTGTGGATGACAGTCAATTTGTCTGAGAGTCAAGGGGCTTTGAGCAGTACACTCGACCGCAGGCAGCAGCAGAGCTGATGGAATTAATAAGGGGGTATTTACCCGTTTGCCATGGACATGGTAATAGTGCAAAAGTGGATTTAAGTGCAGGACGCCACTCGTGGGGAGGGTTAGGGCAAAAGAAGGGTGAAAAAAAACAAAGTCGATTTGGAACACAAAGAAGCAGTCGCACACGGCACAAGTGTACAAAAACACTCTCACAATGAAGGTCAAATACATGAGCGAACACGAGGGCTGAGGGGACGCGCAGACACGCAGGCGAGGCGGGGAGCGACAGGTGAGTGGAGCAGGTAACGAGAAACAGGTGCGACTAATACAACACTGGTGCCGCACAAACCAGACACACACACACACACACACCGGGAAGCGACTGTCACACCTGCTTTTAACCAGTTTTATTCAACACGTGGCTGTTATGAATGTTCACATTTCTCTTCTTGTCGTTTGTATGCCCTGTTTTCCGTCCTTGGTTCTCAACTGACTTTCCTGGTTAAGTAAAGGTCAAATAAATCAATCAATCAATAAAGTACCGGGACACAAGCACAGATACAGAACAAAACAGGAAGCTGAGTCACCAAAAGGCACCAAAAAACCTACAAAATATGATTCCAATAAGTGCAGCACAAAACCTCAAACCAAGGCTGAAGTATCATAAAGTACTACACAGTCCAACAAACAACCGTCTACTCACACTCACATCAACAGTCAGTTTAGAGTCATTAAATCTAATTAATTGACCCTATTTCGTACATGAATGCAGTTCAACAATAACAGAATACAGCAGCTGTCTAAAAACAAATGCTGTTGTATAATATATTCCATGTTTATATCTAAATATCAAATCAGTTCCAGGGACTTAACACCGTGGGAAAGTTGCAAACATTCTTAAATGTGTTTCAAAGGGACCTGGAAACTGATAGCTTCATATCACTTAATTCATATATCTTTCTTTTTTAGTGTATATATATATATATATATATATATATATATATATATATATATATACATATATACACATATATACATATATACCTGCATCGCTAAACTGGGGCACAGCTGTAGATTACAATTGATTGGATCACTTTGAGGATTAGGTTTCAGATGCAGGTAGATAGAGTTCTTATACCTATGTATTTAATATTTGATCTTTTAACCCTTTCATCTCCCTGAAACCTACTGTGGCTAAGTCTGAGATCAACATCAAAGGTGACTGGGCTTTTGGCACCTGAGCACTGGAATATAAGATGCTGCTTGTACATGACTTATGTATGACACATAACACATATATATATATATATATATATATATTTTGATTCATATAACATTCCCACGCCTAAAAATACTGGATTTAGCACATGTGCAAAAAAAAGAAACCCATCTATAATTTGAGCTGATTTTACTCTGCACATAATGAGTTTGCCTCCGTTTGCCCGGAGCAAGGAGTGCAAACTGTGATAATTGGTTTTAATGAGCTAGGAGCTCCTGAGTAAGTTGTTTGGTTATAGAAATCCCAAAGGGTTCCTGTGGAGGAGAGGAGAGGATTCTTCTGGCTGCTTGGTGATGGTTGGGTTGCATCAGGTGAAAAGCTTTAACAAAAAAAAAGGAAAAAAGTCAAATCCACCCTGGCTGTAATGACAGAATGTTACCAGTAGGGAGCACACTTTTCATACCATCATGAGTTGAGTCTATGGCACATACATGATACTACTCTGCAGTGAAGGGTCTTTTTTTATACCCTGTGACAGTGAGCACAAGAACATCAACATTCTTTGTGTCCTGCATCCAACAGAATGGACAGACCAAGAACCAAGCAGCCTCCATTGAATAATAATAATACAAATAATATCTTCTATATTGATTTTTAACCAGGTGATTAGTTCATTAACCAGGACAAACACACCGGGCAACTTTCACTAAGTTGGAATTTTCAGCCTCAGAATTGGCAACATTACAGAGGCTTTAGGATAAATGTTGGATCGTTGAATTATTTAACAGTATATGAATAAATATGAGTGTGAAGATGACTCTTGGATAATGTGAATCTGTAACCCTCATTTCCTCTCAGAATCGCTCGCTTTCTAGGCACAGGTGGGTAATTAGTCCATATTATGCCACTAAAACACAGGGTACAGCTCCCATTCAGTCTTGTATAAAGTAACCTAAAATGAATACTTGAGTAAAAGTATCTTACTAGAGTCTTTAAGTATATGACATGTACTGTAGATTTTCTGATATAAAATGTACTTAAGTTTTAAAAGTAAAAGTATTAAAAGAAAATGTGAACAGGTAGGATTGAGCCATGATGTCTCAGTGGTAGGGCGAGTTGTCTTTCAGCTGGAAGACTGTAGGTTCAATTGCTGGCTCTGCTCGTCTATATGTGTCCTTGAGCAAGACACTTAACCCCATGTTGAATGGCAAAACTATTGCGTAAATCTAGCCTCTACATAAATACAGACCACCACCAACTCTTCTTCTTCTGAGTATGAGTAACAAAGATAGTTAGAGGAAATGCAGTGGAGTAAAACTTGCTAGAAATATAAATAAGAAAAGTACAGATACATGAATTTTGTACTTAAGTACAGTAAAGAAGTATTTGTACTTTGTCATATTACAACACTGCACACATTATGTTCAACCCCGGTCACGTAGAACATAAGTATGACTAGGCTGCTCCCATATTAACTTTATACTAATAGTCATAATTCATTATATTATTAGTCATTAAGTGTCATGTGTTGATTTTATAAAATTTAGCCACAACGATATTTTTCTGGCAAGTTCTGGCAAGATGAGAACATGATGTAAGATGGGCAGGACAGGGCAGGTACACGCGTTTGGAGGAGGGGGTGGCTACTGTTGCTTTAAACGGGTTTCCCCAAATCTTTTCTCGTGGGTCCCGCGCCAGGACCTCGGCATTGTGGCCCCGGTGTTGCTGCTGTGCGCCGCTTGTTCTTGGAAACTGCGTCAGGGAGCAGCTGAGGGAGGCTTAACATTTCAAACTTCTGGCGGTACGCAACAAAGTTTCCACCGTGAAAAAAAACACTGACATGCAGCAGCAGCAGCAACAGAGACAGAGACAAACTTGGACCAGGGCAGCACCTCAGTGGTTGCTTAAGTTTCTGAAGGTACAGTCTTTGTAATTTGACGGAGGTTTAGAATTTAAAATTACAAGAATGCGTGCGTAAAACTACTCCACTGTTGTCTTTTTTCCCTAATAAGAATATTTTAAAGATAACCAATTTTATTATCTTACTGCACAGATTGAAATTTAATTTGTTGCCTTTTGATTTAAACCTCCGCTGCTGAATATTCAGCTCACGTTGCACACTGCATTAACGGGGTTTTTTTTTTAGTTATAGATGTCCTGTCAGCTGGAAGGAGGCCTGCAGCAGGAACCCCGAGCCACATCTGAAGATGCTCTTAACGTGACATGCACTGACGGATTCGGACCCGGGGACGGAGGACAGGGTGGCGTGGCCCTGTCCCCTGTGGCGGGAGAACAGCAGCAGCAGCAGCAGCACAAAGCGCGCAAGATGACCCGCAGCCCCAAATGTGCGCGCTGTCGGAACCACGGCGTCGTGTCGTGTTTGAAAGGCCACAAACGCTTCTGCAGGTGGAGGGACTGTCGCTGCGCCTGCTGCCTGCTGGTGGTGGAGCGGCAGCGCGTCATGGCAGCGCAGGTCGCGCTGAGGCGGCAACAAGCTGCAGAGGTGAGGGGAGCGCGAGGCCAGGTCAGTGCTGGAGGAGCACGAGGACAATGTTCAGAGAAAATAGATCAAATAATAATGTGGGTCACACTATGGGAGTATTTTTGTAAATTACTGTAAGTGACTTCATGAGATCATAATCGTGCAATTGTGTGTTTTATTATTTGTCACTGCATGGATTTCACACAAGCAGCTGTTAAAATGTTCAATCTTTTGATGCGTGTGACAGAATGAGGGAATTTTGATGTTATATCTTTGCTTTAACAGCTCCAAGCATAAGGCTTAGAATGTCATCAAGTCAAAGTTTAATATTTTAATAATTATAAAGGGCTTCCAGGTTTTTTTTTGAGATTTCTTGAGTGAGATTGTTCTTCTTTAATTAAGATCTTGTGATCAGAGAGAACTTAGTAACTTGCAAGACAACTAGAGCTCTTCTTAGTAATGTTATGCATGACCAAAGAACATTTAAGAATAATATTTCTCATGATTCTTGACAATTTGGCTTATTGAGGTATTTATATACCTCTGTACACAATGACTTACATTTATAGCTGCTTAAATATTCACTCACTGGTCAAACAGTCGAATATACATCACTGACTTTCTCAAGTTTATTTATGAAGCACATATGAAAGAGCAGAAGTTATCAAAGTGCTGTAAAATGACATGAAGGGAGAAAGTAAATAATGGTAACAGCTAGAAGAAATATGAGATAATTGACAGCTCGCCAAACCTAACCTATAGGCAAAAACAAGCGAAACAGTGAGGCTAAAGAGTGAAAAATAAGAGTCCCACAAGCCCTAGAAAACATGTGGGTCATTTTAACGTTTCCAAAGGTTTGATTCTGACACAGCAAGCACACAGTTGTCCTCTCCACTCAGCCTCGCCCGAGGTACAGCAGGAGCAGCTAATCTGAGGATCAGACAAATCTGTGGATGAAGCAGGAGCTCAGAGGAGCGAGAGGAGCACCATGGCATGTGAAGCTTTACAAACAAACAAAAGAACCAATGCACAGATGCAAGAAAAAGGAAGAGATGTCGTTCACTTTTCTTTTCTTAACGAGACAAGGATGAGTCGATGATAAATGAACAGATAGCACTGCAGTCCAGCTGAAATAATTGCAATTTAAATTAATATCACAAAGACCTTTACTTTGCTCTTACATAATGTATTCAATCCCTTTAATTGCCCCTGGGTGATGGTATCGGTATAACATAATTATGTCCACACGTCTAATTCCTGTTCCTGTGTTTCTTTCAGGGTAAGAAGGGGGTCAAGTGTGCTGCTCCGCTGCGGCGGACAGCGTATCAGCGTTACAGCAGAGTAACCGAGCCAAGCATCCTGGCGAAGAACATTCTGCAGGGTAAAGTTTAATTAATGTCTTCTTTCTCATTAACTTTAACCCTGTTCCCCAAGACTGATTCAGAAATGAGTTTCCTTTTTTATTATCTCCGTCGACGAGATAAAAGCCCTTAAAGTCAACATCTGCTTTTTTTCTTTATTATTTTGAATACTTTACCTTTGAATTCCTGAAAGATCACAACCTTATATCATTAGTAGCATGCCGACTCATTAAATTAAAGTATCATTTTAAAGATACATGTACAAGATACTTGTAGAGAGAGGATATTATTCTCCACAGCAACTCTGAAAATAATGTACATGTATATTTTCAACATTATATGCCACATACAGTACAGTGCTGTTATTGTACACCTGCACTAACAGAGCCTTCTTTGCCTGACACTGCCTGTGCTTTTTCGACTGTCATTACACTCACTTAATTTATCTAAACCAACCTGTTCACTGTGTGGCTCCACTATTTAACAACAACAAGCCATTACTCTAATAAATAGTGTGTATTAATACCCACTGGCTTGCAGTCAAATCAAAGCTCGAAGCCGTGTCCTCCCTACTCGGACCCTCAGTTAAGCGAAAGCGATGCGGCAAACTTACCGCGTAATTAAAATAATAAACAGCAACGTCCTCAAACATGAACACATCACTTAATTGCCCCCAAATGACTTCATAGTTAATACATAAATGAATGTACAACAGCAGCATGTGACTGTGCTTCCATGTTCAGGAATGAGACCAGCGGTGCCTCTGGAGGAAGACGCCCCCTGCTGGTCTAAGCAGGCACAGCACAATCAAACACACGTGGCGTGCCCGTCCATCAGTGCCCGGATGAGAAAGCGGCGAGCCTTCGCAGACAAGGAGCTGGAGAACGTGATGCTGGAGCGAGAGCTGAGACAGCGGGAGCTGCAGAGCGACTTTCCCTTCCCCGCCTCGGTCCTCATCCCCGTGCTGCACCCTCCGCCGCTGCCCATCTCCCCCAGCCTCCACTGCTGCACGCTCAACAAGGACCCCGCTGCTGCAGGAGCATCCGGCTACGTGTATAAATACAAGCCTCCGCTGTACGAGTGTGACTTCCAGTTCTGTCACTTCTTCCACCTGAAGAGCAGATCGTCTGCAGAAGGTGACAATCGTGACTTTTTCAGGTCAGAGCAGGCCAGGGGCGATGAGGAGGTGCTGAAGGGTTGGAAAATGTGTGAGAACAAAGACCAGCAGGAGCCGATGCATCTGCCATCAGAGCAAGGACTCAAAAATCACGGCAAACCCGTCAAATTGCCCTCAGAACGACCACCAGAAATAATGGACTCAAATGGCTCTTCAGACATCACACAGTCTGTTTTTAGATCAGATCAGAGTATCCTGGGCGGACCAGACGTCAGTGAGCCCAGCAGGACTCATTCCAGACCTCTGACAGCGAAGGGCTGGAGCACAAACACTCCTGCCGCCCCGGCAGGTCCTCACGCCGACTCTGTCAAGAGCCCTCATGGTAGCTCCAACCGGACTCCCACTGTGAGGCCATTACCTTTCTCTGTGGAGGCCCTGCTCAGGGCCTGACAGGCAAATGGAAAGTGATGTAGAGCACTTTGTTTATGTGTGGACCAAGCAGTGATGAAGAGGGTATAAATATAAAAATGGCTGGCTGTACTAGAGGTTGTACTGGATGTAAAGAGGATGCTGCAATAAAGTGGCGATATATATATATCAAGAGGTGAAATATATATATAAAAAATGTTCCTTACTCTTCTTTTTTTTCCAAAGAAAAATGTATTCTACTACATTTTAACTATCATTAAAGATATACCAATGAAAGGTTTACCATTACTTGCCTCCATTGAGCATAATCTGCACAAATATACATTATATAAACTCACGTGGACTCATTTGTCAGCTGTGTGGTAAAATAAAAATGTGTCTCTTTACGTCTTGTTCTGCAGAACAAATACATCCATAAAACAAAGACAAAAGAGTCAAGTGGTGTTTTAACTCTAGCCCATTTCTTACTTCATACTCTGATTTTGGGTCCGAGTGTAGGTGTGGCTGGTTGATCTCGGGGATTTCAATTGTCAAAACAAACCAGGTGCTGCTCAGACGTCTCACCAGAAAACTAACATTAGGTGAAGCAGGTTCTTTGCGGATGAGATAGTTAAAGAAGAAAAAAAAACTTTCCATAATGGGTCTGCAATAGCACAGCGAGGGGTAGAAAATAAACCATCCAACTCAGATACTTCTATGAATTCATTATTTATTGTCGTTTCCATTGTTCTCCAAATGTAGTCCATTTCGTCAGAACACAGTCTAAAGCCCTCTGATCACATGGCATACTGTTTAATATTTTATACAGTATCATTTCATCAAACAGGGAACTGGAAATGATCACCAAAGGCTGAATGGGAGGCTGCCAGTGTTGTCTAGGCAACATTGTTCTTTATGCATGGTTATGCATCCTGGCTGAGTTTGTTTGAACTCGAATTTGATCGATATCCACTTTTTTTTTCTTCTTCTTCTTCTTATTTCTCTGCTTTTGTGTTCTGTTCTCTTATCTCGCAAAGATGGAGGTCAGATACTTTTGACAACTCTCGACCTTGTGGCGTCAACGCGCTGTTGATAACGCACTCCCCTGTGTCTGTTTGCGTGTATCTACCAGCATATCAGACTGCTTTCCTCCCTGTCCTTATTCCCACAGAAGACGGGGGGGCGGGACTGCCACAGAGGCAGATGAGGATATGTGGGGAGGGGAAAAAAAAAAAAGAGAAACGAATGATGTGCCATTTTTGTTTTGTTGCACACAAATCTGTGTTGTTACAATGTTAATATCCCTGCAAAGAAAAATGGCCATTTTTTCACCATTATGACAAAAAGATAATCATCAATCCCAAAGGGGTGATAATGACCTGTGTGAAGAATAACACAGAGGATGTAAATCCATTTCCCCGCAGCAAAGCAAAGGGAAAAAGCTCATTTATCCAGTTAATTCTGGGGGGTCTATATAGATGAGGTGTGTGGCAGCTTAATACATAGTAATCCTGCTCTGACGTGCCACTCACATTCTGCCATTCTTGTTAGGGAGTGTGCCAGAGCCAGACCGATCAGCTCTTAGCCCCCGCGTTCTTCTGAAAGCTTCGATTTGAGCTACAATTACCAGTTTATTAACTTTGCTGGGCCAAGTGAGAGAGAGAGAGACAGAGAGAGAGACAGAGAGAGAGAACACGAGGGGCGTCTTTGGAACCACTGCCGTGTGCTGCTGACAAAGCAGATTCAACAGGTTGAAACATGTTTTTGGATTTGTAACAGCAACACCCCATCTCCTTCCCCACCGTCTGCCTTTTGTCGCCCCCCCACCCTCTGATTTGCCTCATTTCCATTTCAGCCAGATTGATTTCAGTCCGTTCAAGGTGGAAAAGCTTTGCTTTGGCATTCCCCAGTAACTCTGATCTTTTTACTGCAGCAGTGACTGGAAAGGTGGGATAAAAGCAAAAGGCTGGAGGAAGAACTCGTGGGTGGGAGAGACATGAGGAAGCGCCGTAGCCCATCTCAGAAGTCTTTGTGTTCACCTCCACCTTCCTCTTTTCCCTTCATCCACCGACAGCAAACAGTTTTACAGTGTTACAGTTGTCACACATGCACCACAGCTGTGTTCCCGGCCTAGCATGAAGCCGTACTACCGCTGTATAGTATAGAAATATATATATAAAAAAAAAGATCTTTGTTTTCCCATTTGCCTTCATTTCCTTTGCCAGTGTTTCAGTGTTGACACAAAGCTGTGTGCAAAAGCAGACATGTAGGGAAGGCAAATTCTCATTCAAGGGAGTTTTTCAAAAAGGACTCCGACCACACTTGAAGACCCGTCTTAAGAGTCCAGACCTCTCTGCTGCTCTGGTATGACGGGTTATTTCTCCCCTTGGACGCATCATCAGGAACATTTAGTATCAGGGTTCAGTGGAAAGCCTTTGATCCTCCTGCCAGCTCTCTTCATTACAGAGTGAGAGTGGACTGTACGTGTATGTCTTGTGACACTTGGTTGGCACATCCAAGAGAGCTGCTATCTGAATTTAATGGTGTTATTATGGGGTGAAAAGAACTCTCCAGGCTGACGTGCGCACACCGACAGAAAAACAACATGCCAGGGCCGAAATTATTTTTTAATGATCGTCTGGTTCGTCAGCTCAGAAAACTGAAGTCTCGTCTGACGTGAGCGAAGGCGAAACGTACAATAAGGACAATAAAACGGACAAAAACAAGCTCATTTGACAGAGATGAATGGACTGTTCACACTATTTTATTTCAGCTGTTTAGAGGTTGGACTGACTGAGTTCATCATTTTATTGTTGTCTTCAAAATTAGGAAGTAGATTTAATCAGAATGCAAACAAAGCACTTTTACCAACACGTTATCAATGAAATACAGCATAACATCACATTTTCTCAAGGACAAATCCTTTGTGCGTTTCTTACCCAAGCACACTGACTTGGTCAGTGTTCATTTTGTGATAAATCCCTTGCACAACATTAATTATAAAGTATTATCTGTAAATCCTGTTAGTTAAAGGTGAGGCAAAAACCACGTTAAGCCTACATTTCCTACAGTTTTTCTTTTATTTAATATGTATTTGTTGATGGGTGTTATCGCTTGCACTCTAGAGAGTATTGCCGCTATTTATTTCACCAAGCATCTGCAACATTGCGTATCAGGGTTCAGGGCAGAGCATTTGATGTGTCTGCCAAGTCGCCACGCACTTTGGATTCTCTCCTGTCCCACCCTGTCCTGCATGCTCTCTTTGGTGTTTGGTGACCAAGACTGGTTCAGAGATACTGGTGTAAGTTTACAGTACACTACGGCTGCTCTACGTGTGCGTGAGGACTTGTACTTGTTGCCTCTTTAGGACCATTTTCTGTCATAAACACTGACCTTGTCAGGACCAGGAGTCCTCATGGAGACCAAAAACATGGTCCTAATTTCTGATACCTTCACGTCTGTTAAGTTTAGGGCTAAGCTTTGAATTGTGGTTAAATTTAAGTTAGGTTTAGGAATGACCTTTTTATTAAGTCAATCAGTGCAGTGTCCTAAGAAGAATAGCTGTGCAAACCTAGCAAATGTATGTGTGTGTGTGTGTTGTCTCAGTTGTGATGTCATCCTGGACCGTATATAAAGAATGACAGAGACACAGCTGTAGCCGAGCAATAAAAAAAAAAAGTGTGCCTTGACTTCTTTTTGAAGAGCCAGCCTTTAATCATACTGACCCCATCCAGCCAGTGGTGTAATTTATTTAGACACTCAAAAACAGTGCCAAGGATCATTCATCGAGTTTACTCCAAATGCGACAGTGATATCTGAAAGATGCAATAAATCTAAACACACAGTGATCAAATCGGAGTATGATTTTCAAGTCAGGAAGACGTGAAGATTTATGGCTGCTGCTGCTATAGTGTCAGAGCAGCACCTCCTGAAACATCTCATGTGAGGGACGGACAGACAAACAAGACCAGATCAATAGATGAAACACAACCCATTAAATACTAATGTCTGCACAGAATGGGTGGATTCTAGGCTGTAAAGTACTGACAAAAAGTACAACACAAAGTATGTTTAGAATCATTTTCTTCCCGGCAAATTATAGTTATACATAATCATTTTTGAAGGAACAAAGTTGTGCATTTAATTTTAGCATCAGAGGGTTAATATCAAGACCTGTCCCTGGTTAGGAAACTAACAAAAGTGGCCAAGGTTAACGGAAAGACCATAAATAAATGTGTTGTGTCTGGAATAACAGTAAACTGTTTTAATAATAAAAGCATATTAAAACACATGCTGTAGCTGAGATATTTAGGTCGAAAACAAGTGTGTTAAACATTTTCTTCATATGTTCATATATTTTTGTGTCTTGCTCCGTAAATCAACAAAATAGCTTCATTATATTTGAAATAAATATAATCAATTAGTGTTGAAGTTAACTTAGCAGCGATAATATGCAACATTTGCATATCAATATGCGTGGTACATTGTTCAAATTGGTTTTAACTGTTAATTTGGTAACATTAAGTTGCCTGTAAATGGCATTATATTTATTTTGTGCATGTGCCGTCTTCCACAAACTTTGCTAAAATTACATTTTATCAAGTTTTAAGCCACATGTTAACAATACATCTTTTGGATTTTAGATACTTTGCATCTTAAGTTATCAGATGAGTTTTGTCGTTGGTAATTTCTGTTTTAAAGATTCCTTAAGCAGCATAAATGTCACTTACAGCACAACAAAACCATTTGGGTCTCATCGGGATAAATACATAAATCACCCAAATTAAAAATAAAATGAAACAAAACTGAAATGTGTACGTGTCTGTTTCACTTACTGTGCAAAGTCAGTGAGGATGTTATGATATATTTGTGAAATGACACAGAAGTTTTGACAGTCAAACTGTTTATTTTCTAAGTTCAAATATGTTATGTTCCAAACTAATTTTAATTTCAAACATCCATCATCGTTTCAGTCTCAAGTTTGACCTCAGTCCAACATATGCAGATAGTTTGACGCACTGCACACAATCTGTCACACTTGTTTCCATGCAGCAATGGCCATCAGATTTAACAGAAACAACGTGGCTTTAATAAAGAACAAGTGTCTGGTCTGCCCTCTGACAGAGACATTCCTAATTGACTGTAGTTGGGTTCCTGTCTGACCACTGCTACCCTTCATTTAACAGAGGAACAAACACCAGCTCACGCTTTAAAAGACAGCTCTGTGTGTAACCGAGCCTGCCGTGGCAGGACTAGAAATTTCACAGCTTTAAAAACATCTTTGAAACAGGCAGGATAGAGTTCTCTCTCGCACCTCCCCACTTACCCCCATCCTGTACGATTTAGGTTTTTTCCACACCAGAGTGTGTACAAGCGTTTGACGTTGTCTCTGTGTGTGTGTGTGTGTGTAGTATTCGTATGCCTGCATGTGTGCAGAGCTGCCCTGTCGCTGTTCCAGGCAGCCTTGGGGACGACCGATGGTGTCCACGGCCGCAGCTGTGTTGCGATCCAGTTACCGTCACATGGTGCTGCTTGGCCGCGAGAAGAACTACCTCTGCAATATTAGAAACCAAAACAGACCACAAGACGGCACTTTCTCTCACCTCTTTCTCACTCGCTGTGCTTCCCCCCAGAAACCATTACTGATGAGATGTTGAAACGACTGCATCAGCCTTGTGTAACAGCAACATCAGAGCAGAGGTTATTGAATTTCGTCTTTTGCTGTACTTAATCGAAACAATCTGTCCTTCTGTTGAATGTTGAAACAAAACTTCAGCGTATCAGCATTTTTTTTATGTGAATTTGTGTTGATCTTGTCATCTCCTAAGCTTTTACCATCTGTTGTACACTTGTTGGACTTGTTTGAACCTCCGCTTCTCATTTAGTCGCTCATTGTGGAATCGCTGCAGATGTGGAAGCCATTAGTGCCACGGGACGAGGGGAACAGTCCAGTTATCTCTTTCGTCAGATATGATCATTGAGCATATAAAAACATTGTAATACAGGTAATAAATGTCAGCACTTTCTTTGGCGATGTTAAAAAGCTGTGAGCTGTGATCGGCTCCACACATCTTTTGAATAAGCTTCACACATTTGTACAACAGTGTTACTCGCTCCTCTCATACTGTAGCTAAAACCAGTGTCATGACGGGGAAAGGTTCAGCAACTCTATAGACCAAGGGTGGCAACAATAACATCGGTGCAAAAACAGTTCAGATTGCCTGACCATTAAAGTCATATTTACCCAGCTTGGTTAAGATTTTATTCTATAGAAGATTCTGAAAAAACCAAACTCAAATAATCCCCTCAACCACATTCTGACTCCTGGTAATCTGACCCACCCTGATATTATTCATGTCCTGGTCTGCATATACCCCCCCCCCGTACAGTATGCCAACATATTGGCACCCTTTTAGACGTGATTGATTATGTCTGAGGCCTAAAAAGGGAGGACGGTGGAGTTTAACGACACATAAAACCATGTTTTGTTGTCAAATTCAACACCTTCAACAATAACAGAGCTGGCATAATAGGCTTGGAGGGTGTCACATGCCGTTCAAGGTTAAGTGTGGCCAAGTTGAAGTGGCGCGATAGAGGGAACCCTATAGTTCACTATAGCCCAGAACTGTTAATACAACCTGCCAAGATAAGCAACATGTTATAAAGCTTTCTAATTTTCCTTTTAGTAAAGAGAGATTATGCATACAGACAACCCCCCCCCAACCCCCACCCACCCCATGACTATGTGCCAAGTCTAAGATCCTAAAAACACAGAGGGGGGATGAGGGATGACATACAGTTACATGTAATAACCTTTACAGTATAAATAGTGTCAGTTAAAAGATGTTATTATACGTCTGCAGTTTCACCGGTGCGTGTGTTAAATCCATTTATCGGAAACAAAGTGTCTATTTCAGGTTGGTGTTTTGACGGGTGGTGGTGGTGTGGGTGCGACATGAGACAAAGCCTGTCACTGTGTCTGTCTGTCTGTCTTCTTCAACTCTGTCACACTTCTCTGAATTCATGTTGCCAGTTAAGTTTTTTGAGAAACTACCCTGACACATCCACTTTGTTCCCACCGAGCTGAATATGAATCATTTTTACAAATTCTTGGAGAGATCTTAGTGAGGAAAACAGATTCATATAAACCAGTTTCTTCAGCTGTGATTCACCAACATTAAGTGATATGATGGAAACATGCAATTCTCAAACTGTGTACGCGAGCTTCCTCTGGTGGTACTTGGAGGAAAATCAGAAATACTGTTGTATCCGTTATTGTTTGACCGGAGTGCGTAGAAAATGAAACAAATTACAAAAAATTAATAATACAGGACATGGGAATTATGGTGGCGATCTTCCCCAGCTTTGCCCCAGTCAGGGTAGATTTCCTCAAAATCCCTTTTGACAGTTAAATAAGCAGTTTGGAAATTCAACCCTCAATACCCACGCAGAGCTGTCATCAGTGGCACCGCATCTCGCTACAAATTCATCTGTCTACAACGGTCACATGACCACATGATGACACGGGAAACTCTCTATGAGATAAAATAAAGAGATTATTTTATAGTTGGGTTCTCTTGTTAACATATCTCATAGGTTTCTGAACTTTTAATAGTTCTACCTGGAAGTTTGGCCTTCGACAATATCTTTTGCCGGCCAAATTCACGAGACAACGATCAAAAGCCAGCATATAACGGCTTACGTTAACCCTGCTGATAATTGTGTTACTTCGAGAGTTCAATATTTTCTCAGGTGGTACTTAGTATAAGAAAGTTTGAGAACCACTGTGATAGAAGAAAGTTGAATAGATGCTAGAGGACCTGAATACTGAAAGATTTTGAGACACTTGGGTGATAACCATGTCCCTGCACTGACTTTTACTTTACACACACGCACACTCACACACACAATGCAGTTCACTGACCATTATAACTGTTCTGTACTATTCTGTACCAGCGACATGAAGCGAATGAGTAGTAGGTGTGCGTTACATTGAGTTACATGTCGCTGGTGGAGAAGCAGGCTGAGATTGTTCCTTATACTTGACTGCATTCAGCCGAGGTGTGAGACAATCCAATTTGTATTTCACTCTGCTCCAGTGAACAGGCCAGCTTTAACTTATATGATGCTATGAATCATGAATTTAGGTTTAATGATGCTCAAGATAAATAATACATATATATAAAATAAAAAAATGTGTGTACAGTGAAAGATGTTGAGGGAAATGTAGGTCATTCTTTTCTTGAAAGTCATCCCATACTTGCTAAAAATGATTCCATAACACTTATGCAACTCTATTTATACAAGATGATTTTAACTTGGATGCTGTATGGTGCTTAACATGTGTTGGACCACCACCCAAAGCCCTAAATTAACAGCATTGGTAATTATAAAAATCAATTTTTATGTTTCTGTAATGGTTAATACACCAGTATGTAGAAGCTCTTTAACCAAAATTATATTTTCTAATGCTATTATTGAATAAAAACTGAAAAAAATAGTAAAACACATTATTATTTCTAATAGGGTTACTTAATAGGGAACCCTAACCATTTCTTAAGATTAAGATGTCAAACTATAGTTATTTACTTCTCTTTTCTAGCCCAGTGAGCTGGCTCAAATTTGGGTATAAAAAGGTGAATTCAGTTTGCTGTTTGCCAACTTCCCAACCCACTTGAGTGGAATTGCTTTTCAGGGTGGCGCAGGTTGAACCACAAGTAGATGGTTTCCACAAAAGTTGCAAAGAGTTTTTTGTGCATGATACTACTGTGCATAGATATGTGAGCATGACTAACTCTCTCTCTCTCTCTCCACGATTACTACACAAGTGTGTTTCCATTTCCGCCTTTAGAGCCACATCACCGAACTGACACATGCAAAACACACTACGTCTTTTTTTCCGACTGCCATCAAGCCTGAGTGTCAAAATATTACTGGTGCAACACACACACACACACACACACACACACACCTGACTGCCACCTTTGCCAGCGTTGCTGCACTCTTGCCACTGGTGGAATTTTTCCCCCAAATATTTGCGCTGTAACACAAGCTAGTCTGTCTTGTGTTTTTACTTCAAACAAAGCTATTAATCACCTTAATCGCCCTCAATTAACCCCGCGCACCAGACGCTTGCTCCGCACGTCATAGCAGTAACCACTCACTCGCTCGCTCATGCAGTCACCTCTGCCAAACAGGTGATGAATCACTACCACAAGGCAATCTCCGCCACAGGCTAATTCACATACGTTTCAGGTGACACAACATTAGCTGCAGGGAAATAGTGAAAACAGGGCACAGTGAAGCTAACGGAGCCCTGCAGTACCAAAAAAACAAAAACAAAAAAAACGCAAAGGCATGTCCCTAAAGCTTTGAGTGCACTTACACAGAACCTTTTACTAAAAGAAACATTTTCACTTTACAAAATTCTTACAGTCTAAGTTTTGCAGTTTAGTTAAACTGCAAAACTTAGACAATAAAGGTGAATCACATGTTTTGCACAGCAGTTATTGTTCAAATAGACAGAAAAAGGATTGGATGAAGACTGATTTTGCTGTAATTTATTTAAATACACATTGAGGGGGAAAACATACACAACTTTTGTGCTTATTTGGTCAGAACCTGCAGCTATGAAAAATTAAACCACAATTTTATTAGTGTTTTAATCCTATGAATACTGCTTGAAATGTAACTTTATGACTCTGTGCACAACATATAGAGTGCGAAGGTAACAGAACACCATGTGGACTATTTAAAGAGATGTGACTCTATAAGCACCCTTTTTTGTATAATATGGCTCAAAAACATCCCAGAATCTGAACCCGACAACCATTTGAATAAAGAAATTATGCATATAATTCAAATTCTAAATGTATAGTTCTTGAATTAGTCTTTTTTGAAGGGATCATAATGTTAATAATGCATCAATATAAATAAAGTCCATCTGTCCCTGTCAAGGAGCTCAAAGAACTTTTGTTTGCGTTAATTTTAGAGAGAGAGAGAGAGATTAGCAATATTATCCACTGGGTCAGTTTTTATTCTTGTGCTGCCATTTGCTCATTAGGTTACTCAAAGCGCGACTGCCAAACGTTTGATATCCAAGACGGAAGTATATGTTCCTTTGAACGTTGTGTTCCTCCGTTGGCACTCGCACGAGCCGGATGCCAACCATGCTTGTTGACAAGAAAGAGGACAAATCCAGATGTGATCAGACGTAGTAATCGGTTAGTGATATATCCATCATAGAGTGATGATAGAGTGAACAGAAATGTGTTAAAAAAAACAAAAAAACATTTTAGTTAAACTTTTTAACAACCAAAAGGAATTCACTGAGTCAAACAGAAATAATAATTTAAGATCTAGATTAAATTGGGAGCCCAAACATGTTCAAGCCCCTCAGTGATTTCCTCCAGCAGACATTGGTTTTTAACAACAGTTTTTTATAACAGATGGGGAAAATAAAAACTTCCAAGTAATATCTATGGACCGGCAGAGGTTAGACGATAATTTCCCACCTGCTTACCCATACTAAAAATATTCAGAGATTAGAGAATGCTTTGAAACCTGTCCCAGCTGGGATTTGAACCATCTGTCATGACAATAAAACTATAAATACGCTCCCTACTCTGTGACTAAATGGAAGATCTTCAAAAAAGAGACTTCAAATGTATATTTTTTTTAAAAACCCTGCCCAGCTTCCTGAGGTGTTAAACTGTGCATGAGTTTGTGTCCAACCCAAAAGAAGAGTCAAATGTGGCCCACGTATTGCAAGTTTAAGACCTCTGCTTTAAGGTGTATCCATTAGCAGTCTGGGGGAAACTGTCGAGCAAACTTTTTCACTGTTATATTTTTGTTTGTAACCTTAAACATTTACTATGTCGTGTACTGCCAGGTCACCCTTGGAAAAGAGATTTTGATCTCAAAGGGTTCTACCTGGTTAAATAAAAGTTTAATTAATTAATTAAATAAATAAATAAATAAATAAATAAATAAATAAATAAAGAATTTATCTTCATAAGTATCATGTCTCATAGTGTGAATTAAAATGTACATGAAATAAAATGTAGTCATTCATGCGTATCAATTTAACCATTTATTTGCAAATCAAACGAAAAACTATATAATGAGCAAGTGCTTGAGTTTTCATGCTGGACATAATGTACATTCCAGATAGATTACACATGTTTTACCAAAGTGAGCTGTTTCTTTAAGTACACTTCAGAATTAACTCTCTGACTGGCTGAAATTGATGTAAATTTAAGGTGGCCTAAATTGGCCTGAAATTGCCAGTATGTGGTCACCACTATTTTCTAATAATCCATCAAGTTAATGTGTCGACCAGAAAAGGAGACAAAGTTGAAAAGAAAGGCTTCAGTTGCACAGATTAGGAGCATATTCACACACAGTGGCTACACTGTTACTGGCAATAGGGGAAAAAAAAAAAAAACACCCAGAAAGAATTAAAAAAAGACAGCAGACTGAGAAGCAGCAGTGGAAGGATTTTGTCACATGTCTCAACATAATACAACAGTTATTACAGTGGGGCAACGGCGGCGGCTTGGAGGCCCTGCGACTATCATTTATCACTCATCATAGGAGCAGGGAAAGCCCTTCCTTCCCTCTGCGAGTTTCCACTTAGAGCAATATATGAGCACTAAATCACCGCCTTTTAGCGAGTCTCCGACATCCGAGTGAGAGTGAACTGCCAGTGAATGAACGGCAGGAATTAGGTTGCCGTTAACTCACTGAGCCACATCACTCACGCACAAATGAGAAAACACAGTGGCGACGGTGCTGACAAATGGGACTACTTTCCTCTCATAAAAGAAAGAGAGTATTATCGTTTGTGGATGGATGAGTGACAAAAGTAGGGCTGACATTAACAAGTCCTGTTGAACTTTTCAGAGGGTGCCTGCACTTGCAAGGAGACTATAGCAGTGGGAATTTAAATCATATTGCATGATACATATTTTGAAAGCGCACATGTTGCATCAGAGCGTCTTATTTCTGGTCATTTTTCCGTTAACTAACATAATTGTGTCTACTTTGAGTCCTCATATTTATCATTGAAAGAACAGGTCAGTGTTGTTTTCAGATATCAGCCAGGCTCCTTCAAAAAAAACCTTGAAAAATTAGGCATTTAAAACCGACTTATATTACAAAAAAATATGAATGAATCATGGCAGATAGCTTTAGGTGTCAAACTCCACACAACAGAAGTGCGTCTGTGTTAAGTGAAAGCAAATGTGAGAGAAAGATAAAGACAGGAGGAGGCAGACGTTGCTCAGACAGAGAAGAAAAGATATTGCAGAGAGATGGAAAGAAATAAAAAGGAGAACGGAGACAGCAAGGCTGCTGATTGTCAGACTGTGTCAGACCTGATGCCTCCACCACTACTACTGTGTCTTCATCTCTGTCGTTCCACAATCTACCCATCACTCCCGACATCACACATATCACTGCTATACGCTTGATATTGCTGTTTTGTGCGAAGTTATATTCAGGTTGAGACATGGAAAAGTTTTGGAGTAATAACTCATTTATTTCATATCATGTGGAACATACAGTATTGCTAAGTTGGTTGAAGTGTCATGTTAAAACGCATTAAGATCAAGAATCCTGCAGATAGTGTATGTTTAAAAAAGTTAAGATTCTGGTCTGGTGCAAAAGTAGTAAAGGACACATCTGAGTAGATTATCTCAAGTCTCTCCAATTCAAAGAAATGCATGTTACTTGTTGCTTGGTGCCTATCTACCTGTTTGGTTTGTTTACACAAGGCTGATCCTATCCACACTCTTGTGTGCCAGTGTTCACTCCATTTGTCTCTGTGCTCGCAGCTTGAGGATTTGTTCTGCAGTGCAGTAAAGGGAGATGAGGCACAGATAACTACAGTAGCGCACAGCACGGGATTTACGGTCAAAATAAGAATAAAGAAAAATAGTATTTTGTAACCTTTTCCCCCCAGGGAGCCACGGGTATGGGACACACGCAAGGGAGGGAATCTATTTGAGTCTAATGAAGAAAGACATTTGTCAGAGGAAAACCGCAGAAGCCACCAGCCATTACTCAACTGTGATGACTGTATGGGAATGTGCCTCCAGTGTGGAGTGTTGAAAAAACATGCATAGAGACAAACTTGCATAAAGCTCTCACTCTCTCTCTCACACATACACACACATCGTCTGTCCAGCTGTGTCAACAGATGCACATTTATTTCTTTGTGCTATCGTATGTAACGGTAATGCGGTGGGCAGTTAGACCGGGACTGTGTATGTGTGTGTGTGCATTCGTGTGTAAATGTGTGTTCTGGGGGTGATAGGTATAATGACTGTATTTAATGAACCTGCTCCAGTTGGTAATGTGTCATGTTATGTCACCACCGACTGCAATTTTAGTCAAAATACTACCCATGTAAACACACTCCATTAGACTGCTCCGTGTGTTCATACGTGACTACATGTGCATGATGTATATTTTTGTGAGGACCAAAACAAGTAGAATGCAAGGCCATTTTGGCATTTTCTCTGAGAAGTCAAACATTAATCAAGCATAACATTCAACCACTAAGATATTTTTTTTCTGTTCAGGAAAATAAGTAAATAAGTATAATTTGACATCTTAATCAAGAAATAACGTACTTTATTTAAAAAAAAATTTTGGAAACAGTAATTATATTTTTATATTATTTATTCATACAAAGATGATTTTGATAAGCAATGACCTTACATTGGATGGTGTTCTAATAAATGTGTTTAGCACAGAATGTGTCCTCACTAAGATAGGTGTGTCTTTGTGGTCAAGGCTTTAATCATGTTGTAATTATGTAACGTTATGGCTAACTTGTCTTCATTATGTGTGCATGATGTGTGTGTGTGTGTGTGCACATGTCCTGTTTAAAATGTATATTTGTCTCCAGGGTTTGTGTTTGAGTGCATGTGCACATGTATGTTAGCACTTGTGAGAGAATGTGATGTAGATCCAGGAAATGTTGACAATCTTGGGACAAATTTGGAAGGAAAAAACCCTCAGATGGAGACAACAGCCCCTGATGAACACACTTTTCTCAAAAATGTGCCAGTGAGCTGTGCTAATAAATAGCCTTTCTTTTCCTAATTTGAACTAGTGACTTCTCATGAGCTCTGCTGGGATTCGATAATGAACATTTACTTTGTTGTTCTTTGGGGAGAGATTTGAAGTGGACACATTTCTGCTGCGTGAAATCAATGCCGCCGCATAATAGCAACAACACAGTGTGCAATACAAATATCACCTATGACACAAATGTTGAATTATAGCTTTTGGTTTCTCTGGGTAAATTCACTTCGCATTGATTTATGTTCTCTTGTGAGACTGCCTTTTTATATGTAGAGTCTTTCATTTCAATGTAAACAAAGATATTGCTCTCATATCTGGGGGTTACAAGTGTGAAACTTCACCACAGCGTTTTACTACACCATATACCATTCAATATTTGTCCCAATGAAGTCGTCATGTTAACACACCCGAGACGACATGAAACCCATTATATTCCTATATTTATGGTCAAGGTGTATATTATAACCGCCTTTTATTGGTGGTCGAATTAGTTTGTAATTGTAGCCGCACAGCTGCTGAGAGAATAGTTTGAAGTAGGAGAAATGTAATGTTTATTTTAACATGAATCAAAGTGTCTCTGTGTGTGGTTGTTTATGTGCACGAGGAACTCTACTTCGAGAGAAAAGTCCTGATACACACCGGGACATTTCTGCCAACATACACATACACACACCCACAGATCCAAAGAGGATGTAGTGAATGCGTACATGCTCTCCGGAGAGATTTACATTGAGATGCATTTGCTGAGGACACAAACACTGCAAGCTGTCAAATAACTGGCTTCAAGCTGTTACTTGGCAGATAAGAAATTTAAATAAAATGTTTGCATTTTAGAGAGAGAGAGAGAGAGAAACCATCAGACTTCAAAGCCAACCAACCCGTGCCATTAAGATTTTCCGCTCGAGCCAGCGGGTGATATCAGCTGATTGTCATGTGCACACTAAAGCCCCAGAGCTTTAGTTACAAACTGCGGGAAAAACTACAAACAGTGTTTAGGAATCAGTCAATGCTGTATGCAGGTGTCAAAAAAGTTTGAAAATGGCAAATGCAGTTTTGACCGAGATAAATAAAACAACAGTTCAAGTTATGGTGAAGATTTATACCTTAATTTATTCACAAAAGATTGCAAAACCTCGTCTCCTATTGCTAATAAACATAATGGCATAGAAGTCATACCTGGAGATTAAGGAGCACAGAAATCTGACACTGAATACCATTGTTAACGTCCTGCATCCCATTTGTTCTTAACTTTGGATGCTTTTCCTTACATTATTTATTAGTGTTTTGCTTGCTTATGCATTTGTTTTTGGGATGATGTGTCCCAGCAACGTTGAAGTAGGTTTGCTGTAACACCTCAGTGATGTCAGGCCCCAAACTCATCTGTGACACACCAAATACTGCAGCTCAGCAGCCCTTTGTGCAGCACACACACACTTTATCTCCCTCTCCCAAGTCTTTACTGAGTTAATAA